>NW_025777622.1:0-33870 GCF_021130785.1 Homalodisca vitripennis | reverse complement strand
ATTTATTAAAATTTTACCATTAATGAGAACTAAATTTTTAGTCAAGGTGGAAAATTTTAAGTTTACGCGCAAAATTATATAACGTTCCTACAATGAGAAGATACTATGTATTAATATTTCTTACACATACTTGAGGGCTACATTGTGGTTTTACTATGACTAAATGGTATATTCTAAAGCCCGTAAGAAACAATGTTGATGATAACCGATCATACCATTCCCCTCCAGAGTGGTCAAGGCACCATTATTGACATTTCAATACGCCTACAGTTCTGTTACGCAATAGTGCGTAGGCCACAACCAAATCATGTAAAAATGAAATTTTTACTATCCTCTCGAGTAAAAACCCATTCCTCATAACAAGCTATCTGCAACAATTTCATATAAGGATCTAGTTCCCAGCGAAGATAGCTTCAATAGTTTTTACTTTCATAAAAGATTTAAGGACAAAAAGTAGCATCTATATTAGGAGTTTGGCAAGTTTTTGGGCGTTATTAAGTTTGAATTTTCGAATGGACAAAACTCGCCACCACAAAACGATTTAAATATTGAGAATCCTTCGGGCCGAAGCTATAATTTTATAATTGTGCTGCTTCCCTTTCAGCTCTTTCTCAGTGCAGTTCTAAATTGCCTTCCAGAATCAATTATAAGTAGTGCTGGATTTTCCCAGCTTTTGGCTGAACTGCCAACTTTCATTGCAACAGTTATTTTCATTTAATGTTTGTATTATTCTTATATTATTCTTGTGGTTAATTACTAAAACCTCATAAAAATCTCATTTCAAGAATTCCCCAACATAATAAAAAAATGGATTTTTGGGTATCAGAGATATTATATTTTCTGGATTGATTCGTTCGGCATTTTATGTTCTCTCTGTGAAGAGAACTTCAACTCTCATTCTTTTGAGATAAGGTTCAATATGTTCTTATACTTACTCTATCATTTATTATATTATTAAATTTAATTCTTAGCATTGACAGAACTAAAATCTGTTTTATGTAATTTTCAAGTTTCTACTAATTTTATATTTTATTTCTATAGTAGATAAAATTTTTATAAATAAAAATTTTATTGTTTTTTTATGCTACAAAATACATAAAACAGATTTTAGTTCTCTCAATGCAAAGAAATAAGTTTAATAATATAATAAATAAATAGAGTAAGTATAAGAATATATTGGAAAAAAATATGAATAATTTATATTATATATGGTTAAATTAATTACCTCGCACTTAAACTGATTCATTCCTCTATGTTTTGGTTATCATGTAAGAACCCAAATAATCAAGCTCGCTCTTAACGGAATGTATTGGGTAATATCTGGGGTTGGATATTAAAGGAACATAATGAAAGAGAGTGGCTTTCAACTTTCATAAATCAGTCCCGGCAACCTTGAGAGGTCGGCTGCTCACTCAGTTTAACTACAATTTAAGGATTTGTGGTTACATATGTAACCGCACAATGTGCCTTTACCAAGATCGGTGTTGTCCTAGCGTAATGTGTATAAATAATTGATCCATAGACACAATTTCAAGGATACTATTCGCTCCTATGAATTCACGTTATTAATGGCAATCTAAGTATAACAATGTCGTCTTTACTAGTGCTGGTTTTTGAAAACATTTTATTAAAATTATTCCTTTAAACCTTAGTCGGATTTCACATGCGGCCGTCATCTCTAATAATGTCAAACTGAAAATATACATCTCTGAAGTCTGCACAGCTGCTGCTTTTAGTCAGACAATATTTTATCTGCTCGTGTAGATTGTTTACATTGTAACAGTGATTTTTTTTATAGATTTCTTTTTTTTGTGAAAGGTTTTAGGTGAAATTGCCTACAAACTAGAGTTTCTAATAAAGTTAAACTTCTTTTCTGTGGGGGTTTGACCCGGAAAAAGTCAAATTTGAGTCTGGATTGTAAATAATAATAGTGTTAGTGATATTGGAAATATTTATAGCTCTGAACCTAGTTGTTTTTAAATACATGGAACATTTATTTTTGTGAGGCCTTTCGATAGCAAGGCTATCTTCGTCAGACACGTCACAAAAGTAAATACAAAAACTAAATTTGATTTTAATAAAAGTTACACACATGTGATTTTAATATTAATTTGACCTGTGTGGCGTAGTGTGTAAAATAAAATTAGATCATTACTTGAACTATACAAAAAAATATGTAATATCATTTTTGCAATCCTTCGTATAAGTAAATAATTGAATTTTGTATTAGTCCGTCTTCTTGATTTAAAAAAATCTTTCTGTGTTTGCTAGATTTATGTAATAGGATTCCCATGAGTTTAAATATCAAGGTGTGTGTTATCGTGTTTTAATTACGTCCTTAGGCTTTTCTTTTGATATAGTTTGTCCCAGTATTACAACAGTGTGTGGCGGCCGATTTTTCTTTTATGTTGAATTTAATGTGGAGAAATTTTCTTTATATCTTGTATGAGTTTTTCTGTTTATCTGTCCAATGTATTTTTGTAGCATTCATCACATTTTATTTGATATATGCATGATTTTATTAATAATCTTTTCATCTTGTTATGGATTTTACAATTTATTCTTCAAGCTACTTGTTGTTTGTTTGTACGTTTCTTCAATGACTTTTGTACATCTTCCGATAGATGTATCCATCTAGTGATAATTGTGTTTGTGTCTTTAATTCATAATTCATAATCTCTTTATTGCGTGTTTGACAATATGTAACATTGTATTGCAATAGTCAAATGCATCATAAAATATATCCTAACTACACATTCACTTATTCATATATTCATTAATAGATAACAGTGTTCTCTTTGACTTTTTGTTCATGTTTATTTTTAACTTTTTTAACATGTATTCAACTTAATCCGTTTTATATCCATTAAAAACAGCAACATACTGAAGTTCTTTTTTAATCTTTCTTGTGATAGAGGAGTATTTAAAAATGTATAAATCAATGAATGAAGACTGCTCGATTTTGTGCTGGTGGATTATTTGATTTTTTGGAACAAAACGATTAAACTCTAATCACTTTTAAATTTTGTTTTTCATTACTAAATATATCTAAAAAGGGAAATGAGAGGTTCGATTCAATTCTCATAAAGTAAATTTTAATGTCGGAGAGTAAAATAAATGTAGTTTATTTATAAAGTTTATCAAGTTTTTTTATTTTTGTTCAATACAGCAAATATATCATCAATATACCGAATCCAAATTCTAAGAAAATATGGTAGTATTTTGTAACTAAAATTCGAAGTGGCTCATGAAAATATTTGCTATGAAGCAAGGTAAAGGATTTCCCATTTTCTGTTCCATCAGTTTTAAAATAAAATAAGTTTTTCAAATTATTTAGGTAATGATGATAGTTTGTTTCTCAACATAACAATAACCCTAGTAGTAATACATAACTAGTTCGCAATGATGTTGTGTAGTATCTTAAAATTCACATTCTAAGCAAAACGACCACAGCTTAAAATGTTTCAATTCAATTTTAACATTCTAAATATATCGATCAATTTAAGAAGTTTCTTTTTTTGGTAAGACACAGATATATGAGTGTTCATGGAGGTGCTTGTAATTTTCCTCTGGCTGTCTATTCTACAATATATGGAGAAACGAATAGACTCACCTATAGACCTGAGATTTTGTATGGAGTTTCATTGTTATATAAACCGGCTTGGAGTTCGTTATGACATATGCTCACTCCATAGGATGTTCAGAACCTAGAATGAGCAAAACCATCTGTTCGTAAGGTATCTCGAGAATTCATTGAATAGTAGAGTTGAAAATATTAAGTAGAATATTAGTAAATACTGTTACGCACGTGTACTATAGCGTACTCCTGCATTATAGATTATAATTAATTACCAATTATAATTACCATTCTATAATTTCAAATAAAAGTACAACTATAAAAAATACTAAATAAAACCACAAGTGAACTATGGACAATAACCATAAAGATACGTAGCAAGAGGACGATGACGGCCACATTTGTCCGAAGTGCACACAAAATTATAAATCTTATTACGAACTATAAAGAAAACAACGTATATATATATATATATATATATATAATATATATATATATATATATAAGTAGGTAAGAATATGCCAATTCTAGACCACTTTCGGAGCCAAAAATCAATGGAAAATACTGTTTTAAAAGGACAATAAACGAATATGTAAACCACGAATGAAAAATTACCGAATCTATAGCCGTTTGCTTCTACTTTCTTAAGCTGTCTAGTCAAATCAATCTATTTGAAATGTCTGCTACTTCGCAGATAGAAAAAATTCAAAGTCAAAAAAGTGCAAAACCATTTCTCGGTCGACCTTTTCTCCTCCCTCTTTCTCTTTCCTCTCTCCCTCCCTTTTTATGCCTATGACACGATCACTTCTTCTGCCGTTTATAGGCTAGGATCTATATTCAGGCTAGAGAGATAGAGAAGAGCGAGATACGGATAGAGAAATGGTTCCGGAATACGTACTGAATACTTCTGAACTTGGTGTTTTCTCCGCTTGGCCACTCGCATTGAAACAGTTCAGAAGTAAACTTCCTAATCGACCAAACCGAATTCGCGGTCATATATACTGAGCAAGAAACTACAACATCCAATCGAGAAGTAAAATTTAATAAAATAATTTAAAAATATAATTTGAAAATTACAAGTAACAAAATGTACACATATTTAAAATAGGTAAAATTATCTGACATTTAAAAAAAGAAAATGTTATAATGGTTAACGGAAACACAATTTTTATTCTTTAAAGCAATCTGCATTACCGACATTTTAGTTCCGAAAGAATGCGCAGTATCAATGACAGTCACTACAGACCGACCATCACGATAATCGCTTCGCCCGCGTCATATCCGTTAGTGATATCACGTACTGAGAGGCACAATCGTTGGTTTACAATCACCATTTAGATAAATAAATTTTTTCTATATAAATGGAGCGCGATAAAATATCATGTCCGTTCTGCAAAAAAGAAATTTTAAGAAAAAACTATGATCGCCATTATAATTCTAAAAGTCACGAAAAAACAAGCAAATTTACGATAATGAACTAAATTATTTAAGACAATGGGCTAGAGAAAATCAAATTGCCGATCACGAAAACATGTATAATATTGAGAAATTACGAGAGTTGAAGAGACATTTTAAAAAGGAAAAGAAAGATCTCAATCTATTTAATGATGAAAAAATTCATTCAATAGCTGAAAAGTTGGCTATCGGTACTAACGATAAAAACCAAGTCTGAAATCATTGAAAACATTGATAAAACTCCTAACGAAAAACCTGAAAATACCATAGATGTTGAAGTTTTATCCTCTATGCAAGGTCTTTTCAAGCAATATATTTTAACGAATTTGAGCCGAAAATTTTATGTCAATTTACAAATATCTTTCAATTATGCGGTCAGAAATTAAAAGTGTAATCGAGAAAATTTCAAGAAAATGTTAAAAATATGAAAGGATATCTCTCTTTGGAATGTGAATACGAAAGAACTTTAGTGAACGGTGAAACACAAACGTGTCCAATGTACTTTACTATAAAAGCAGATGAAAATCTTTGACGTAAATTGACTTTATTACTAAGCAATTTAATAAATTATCACATCGAGAACAGACAAATCATCCAAATAGGGGTTCAGGATGGACATTTAAACGCTGCATACAAACTAGTTTTGAGCCTTAACAAACACGAAATGATGAATGGTGGATCATATATCGATTTACCAAAGAAAATCAAAGATAAAAAAGCTTGTATAAATATCAAAATTAAAGATGATTATTGCTTTATTTATTCTATCCGATGTGATATTGAAAAACCCGAGACTCATGTTGACAGAGCAAAACAATATGAAAAATTTGTAAATGACGAGATATTTTCGGGCTTTGAGTATCCAATGTCTTTGAAAGATATACAATTATTTGAGAAAACGAAGTTACAATTCCAAGTACAAATATCCAAAAATGTCTATCAATGTCTACAGTTTTGATGAAAATATTAAGGTTGTTCCGTTACAAATTTCTGAAAAATATGATGCTTAGTTAAACATTGACTTATTGTATTTTAAAACAGAATGATAAATCCCATTATGCTTTGATAACAGATTTAAGTAGATTAGCGAGTTTTCAATTATCAAAAAATGCTCACAAGATGTTCTTGTGTCGAAGATGTTTAAGCCATTTCTAAAAATCTGGAGATTTAACAGATCATTTAGAAATTTGCTGCAAGCAACATGAAGTTTGTAAACCAATTATGCCGTTTTCAGGTCAAACAACTAAATTTACTAATTATCAAAAGAAGTTTTAGCCATCCGTACATTATTTATATGGATTTTGAGAGTATATTAGAAAAAAATTCCAACATGCAAGAACAATCCACAAAGATCGACTACAACCAAGATTCAGAAGCACATTCCTTATGGTTTTACTCTATATTTAGTGTCGAATGTGACCAATCTCATGTATAAACCGATATGTTATCGAGCCAAAAATGAAGACGATTTGCCTAATGTTCCTGCAAAATTGTTTGAAGAGCTTAATAAATTATCGAAATACATAGCTAAAAAATATAATTCAAGGAATATGAAGCCTATGAAATTAACTGAAGAAGAAGAAATTTCCTATCAAAAACTGAAAAGTTTGTAATATCTGTGAAACAGAAGGTTTTGATGATGAAAAAAGATTAAAAGTAAGAGATCATTGTCATTTAACAGGTAAATTTCGAGGCACAGCTCATTCATGTTGCAATCTGAATTTGAAATTTCCCCAGAACATCCCAGTTTCTGTCACAATATGTCAAATTACAATACTCATTTGTACATAAAAGAATTGGCTAAACAATATGGAAATGTTGATTTGATCGCAAACACAGATGAAAAATATATAAATTATTCAGTAAATTCAGGATATGGGTATGAGTTTGAAGATGATAAACCAAGAAAGTTCATCAAGTTTTCATTCGTAGATACGTTCAGATTTATGGCATCATCTATTGAAAAATTAGCTAAAAATCTAAAGAAAGAAGACTTCAAACATACAAATCATTTTATACAAGATGGACGAATATTAAACGCAATTCTAGAAAGACAACCAAATGTCGAAGAAGAAATCTTTAAAAATTCTATCTGGAAAAGGCATATTTCCTTACGAATTTATCGATAGTATTGAAAAACTTGATTACACAGAAGAGCTGAAAATTCAAGATTTCTATTCACTTTTGACAGATGAGAACAAATCTTTGAAAGATTATCAACACTACTTGAGCGTTTGGAACAAATTAAAGAGAAAAATCTTGGAAATTACTCTGATTTGTACAATATCCAAGATGTTGTACAAATCAGATGTACATGCTCGCTGATATATTCGAAAACTTCAGAAACATTTGTCTAAATTGTTACAAACTTGATCCAGCACATTATCTAACTGCTCCAAGTCTTGCTTGGGATGCTATGTTAAAATTAACGAAAATAGAATTACAATTGATTAGTGATTATAATATGTATTTAATTATTGAAAAAGGTATTCGTGGAGGTATTTCTCAATGTATTAAGCGATATGTTAAAGCAAATAACAAATATTTGAAAGATTTCGATAAGACAAAGCCCGAAAACTATTTACTTTATGTCGATGCAAACAACCTTTATGGTTATGGTCTTATGCAAAATTTACCATATGGTGATATCAAGTGGATGAATCCTAAAACATATACAAAAGAAGAGTGGCAAGAAACAATTTTAGAACTCACTGGCGACGAAGATTATGGCTATATTCTCGAAGTTGATCTAGGATATCCAACAAATTTACATGAACATCACAAGGATTTACCTCTTGCTCCCGAACATTATAAAAACAAACTTTGCACAACTTTACTGGATAAAACTGAATACGTTGTTCATTCAAGAAATTTGAAATTTTACCTCGAACAAGGGATGGTGTTGAAACATGTGAATAGAGTTATAGCATTCGATCAGAAGCCTTTTATGAAAAAGTACATTGATTTTAACACAAACATGAGAACCAAAGCTACAAGTGACTTTGAGAAAGATTTTTAGAAGCTGATGAACAACTCAGTTTTTGGAAAATCTATGGAAAATGTGCGAAATAGATGTGATATCAAACTAGGAAATGAAGAATTTTCAATGAAACAAGCTAAGAAAACAAATTTCCAATGCTTTAATATCTTTGACGACAACTGTATAGCGAGTCACATGTACAAACAAAAGGTTAAATTTAACAAACCGATCTACATAGGATTTTCAGTTCTTGACCTATCAAAATTGTTAATGTATGAGTTTTATTACGATAAATTAAAGAATTTTGACCCAGATTTGAATCTGTGTTACATGGATACAGACAGTTATTTCCTAGAATTGAAACGAGATCCTTTTAAAATTATTAAAGAAAATATAGATGACTTTGATACAAGTGATTATCCAAAAGATCACGAATGTTTCACTACTAAAAATAAGAAGGTAATAGGGAAATTCAAAGATGAGTTAAATAGCGAAATATTAGAAGAATTTTGTGGATTGAGATCGAAAATGTACAAATATCTTGACAAAAATCCAGTAAGATGCAAAGGAATTAAGAGAAGCGTTGTAAATAAAACAATAAATATCGAAAACTTGAAGAGATGTTTGTTCGAAGATAAAGAAGAATTTAGAGAGATGACAGTAATCAAAAGCTACAAACATGAGTTGTACACAGTTACCACAAACAAGCTGGAACTGAACGCTAAAGATGAATAAGAGAATTGTCCTAGAAAATAAGATCGATACAGTACCGTATGGCTATAAAAATGAAGCGAAATCTGATATATTAGACGAATTAAATAAACTTGGAAACTTTGATATATAAATGGAAGATGATTTAATTCACTGCCACAAATGTGAGAAAAAAACGAAAAATGTAGATTCTAAAATTGTTCAAACTCAAAACGGATTGTATAGAATTGCAGCAAAATGTTCAAAATGTAAGACAAATAAGAGTAAATTTATAAAGAATCCTTATGAAAAACAAGTAAAGAAAGAATTGAAGAACAAAGAGGAAATAGAGATTGAAGCTAGAGAAATTCATGCAACATTACGAAAAAAGTTTTAAAAAAGAGAAAAATTATAACTTTAGGAATTGACGATTTATGGGCAGCAGATTTAGTAATAATGTCTAACTATTCAGATCAAAATGATGCATTTAAGTATATGTTAAATGTTATTGATACTTTCTCAAAATATGCTTGGTCAAGAGCTATCAAAAGAAAAAACGGCAAGGATGTTTCAAAAGCTTTCGAAGATATAGTAAAAGATGCCATAAGGATCAATCACAAACCTCCTAACCTACTTCATACAGATAAGGGTTTAGAGTTTAAAAATAAAGAATTTAACGAAGTTTTTGAGGAAATACAACATTAAGATTTATCATACTGAAAACGAAGAGAAATCAAGTATTGTAGAGAGATATAACAGAACTCAAAATGAGAGAATGAAAGTAGTTTTTGAGATTAATAAAACCTTTAAATGGATCGATATTCTTCAAAAAATAGTCAAAAATTATAATGATACAGTTCACAGTACAATCAAGACGAAACCGAAAGATGTCGATAAGGATGCTGAAAAAGGAGTTATTAGAGACGGTTTTTAAGTATGTTTCCACCAGAAATTCACACGAAAACTAAATTTAAAGTCAATGATCATGTAAGAATTTTTAGTAAAAAACAAACATTTTCAAACAAATATAAGAACAATTGGTCAAGAGAAATCTTTGTGATTTATCAAATTAATAACACAGATCCTGTAACTTATAGTTTAAAAGATTTAAATAATTGAAGAAATAACCGGAAAGTTTTACGAATATGAATTGAGAAAGTCAAAGCTGTAATTTTTTCTATATAAATGGAGTCTCAAAATAAATGTACACAGTGGTCAAGAATTTAAAGATTTGAAGCTTTTTATAAAAATAAGAATAAAAAAGGAGGATTAGGGTCTATGTGTAAGGAATGTCGTAGTAAATATGAGAGAGAATTATACGAAAAAATAGAAAAATTAACGTTAGAAGAGAAAAAATGTTGCGTTTGTAAAGAAATTAAGAATATTTCAGAATTTCACAACTGGCATTATAGTAAAGATAAAAAACAAGCTTTTTTTTAAGGATTGTGCTATAAGAATTTTCCGAGAAAGTCAAAATAAACCGACTGATTGCGAATGTGGAAGAGTTCTTCAATGGTTACCTAGTTATGCTAAACATTTACAAACCAAATATCATAAGTCAAGAGTTTTTAATAATAATTTAGTAACATTTTCATCGTAAAGTCCAGATTCATTGATAAAACAGTGTCAGGATGAAGATTGTTAAGAGGGCCATTCGAATAGCCCCTTGTTTTTTAAGTAAAAAATATTGAATTTTGTCATCAATCAACTCATTTTTAATCCTTTTTCAATCTTAAATATATTGTTTGTTTTTACTCTCATTATTTAATAAATTTCCCTCAGAGCTTTGTATAGTTAGAACGATTTTTTTGAATTCTTTTAAATATTTTTTCTAATTGGAATATAAATCAATTTCATTCGGTTTTTCACTGATTTTTTGATCCATAAGCAACATTTGGAAAAAAAGTGTACAAAATTTTCAGATTCTTTGTGTAAATGTTCGGTATGATTTTCAAAACTAGGTTCAACGAGATTACAATGTACTTCAATTACATCGAACGGTCTAAATTTTTGGCGTTTTATTTCCTAAATATACCTGATTTGGCTCAATAGTTTCTTGAACAAACCCTAATAAATCTACAATAATTGCTGAAAACATTATTCTTACTGGTGATTTTTATTTGACTTTTATTAGAGAGATAATTTTTTTGCATTTCAAACTTGTTTTCGCCAAAGTTTAAAGATTTATCTGATTGTTTGAATGTTTTCAGATAATTTTTAAGGGAATTTTTTATTTGATCGAAGGTATAATATCCTTTGTTTAAACCATAATATTTTGTTATGTTCTTCTCACTAAATCCTATACAATAAGGAGAACTTTCACTAATATTAATTTATTACAAAATTGTCAGAATAAAAACCGCTTTAAACCGATAAAATAATTTGATTCTTCCTCTAAATGAATAGGATGTTCCAAGTTTAAAACTAATTTAGAGCTTTCTGAAGTCAACTTGAACAGCTTCATTTTCGCTATTTAAATGGAGAAATTTTTAAAGCAAAAAGATCAGATAAAACTTCAAAAGTTTGAAGAAAAAAAGAAAGATCAACCAATCAGATTGTTAATTGTTGGTTCAAGTGGATGTGGAAAAACAAGTTTATTATTGAATTTTTATCTACAATAGGTTGATTTCTTATTCCAATTTGTATGTTTTTTAGTAAATCTTTAGAACAAGACGCATACAAAAAATTACAACAAAGATTCAAAAATATTGAGAAGAACTTAAGCAAAGAAATATCACATTTTTATAATGCTTCTGAGGACATAGTTCCGTTAAGCGAATGTAAACCCAATTCGTTAATCGTTTTTGATGATTGTATTTTGGAAAAACAGGACGTTATTAAAGAATATTTCGTGATTGTCTCGTCACAAAAACATATCTTGTATCTATCTTTCCCAATGCTTTTCAAAGGTTGATAAACAGGTTATTAGAAATAATTTGAATATGTTGTGTGTTTTTAAGCAAGACGATCACTATTCGAGAAAGATCTACGACAATTATGTGGGATCTGATATGAGTTTTAACCACTTTAATGAATTATTTGATAAAATTTGGAAAGAAGACTATGGATTTTTAACTATTAATCTAACTTTGAAGCCTAAAAATGGTAAATATATGAATAAATTTTCTAATATAAATGCTGCTCAGTGGTCTGACAAATCTACTTGATAAAATATTTGTTACAATTATTTTTACATTATCTTTACTTTTTTATTTACATTATGAAAACAACTGAAAAACGGTAAATCTGTTCACGTTTTTACGTTCCACGTTCACGTTTTTACGTTCCACGTTCACGTTTTACGTTCCACGTTCACGTTTTACGTTCCACGTTCACGTTTTACGTTCCACGTTCACGTTTTTACGTTCCACGTTCACGTTTTACGTTCCACGTTCACGTTTCAAAATTTTTCTAATTAAATGGTGAACGTAACTTCTGAAGAAGCGAAAAAACTTGATCAAATCGAAAAGAAATTAATCAAAGAATTTGAAGAACAGATTCGAATTGATGAAAAAGAACAAGAATTTCTTCAAAAAATTAATCAACCTGTAACTTCTGCAATTAAAAATGTTGAAGGTAAAATTGAAAACGTTTTAAGCGATAATCAAAATTTGATGAATTTAGTTCCAGTTGTACGACAATTTGCTGATATTTCAATTCCAGAATCTGAAGTAGAAGAGTTTGAATTGCCAAAATTACCATCTTCAACACCTCGAATCATTGAAGAATCTACAATAGTTGAACCAATAAGTCCTAGAACAATGGATATAATAGTTGGTCCAATTGGTAGAAAATTCATTCCTAGAATAAAAGATGATAAATTTGGTTTGTATTGGGATAAAAAAAAGAACAGTTTTATTATTGGAAATTTGCCCGTGAATGTTGAACATAATGATATCATTATTAATGAGAAAACATATAAAGGAACTCAAGGTTTATGGAGATTATTAACGAACCCTGACGCTCCAAAAGATAATTTATATTCTGAAGAAGATTTGAAAAGTATACAGAAATTTTATGGGAATCTGACTCAATTTACAAAAATAATGATCCATCTACTAAGAAGCCTAAGTCAAGTAGAGGTAAAAAATATATGAAATTAATTAAACCAATTTGGGAAAAAAAACGAATCGAAGGATCAGGTGTAAGAAAATACAGTGATAATAAGATTGAATACAGATATATCGACGATTTGACAAAACTCGATGGAATTATTAATTATATTTATGCTCAAGAAAAGGCTGGAAACAACAATTTATTGAACGAAAAGAAAGCGATTAAAGATTTTATTTCGAACAAACTTGATGAGGTGATTGAAAAACCTGATGGAATTAAATATTTAAAACGAATTTTGCCGGCAATAAGTTCATCTATGATTGAGGGTAGCGGACTTTTGAATGATTTTATCAACAATTTACCTTTTGAATTACACGTACCAACTTATCAGTATCTGGGGCCTGGCACAAAACTCGAAAAAAGACTAAAAAGAGGAGATCCTGGTATAAATAAATTAGATCAAGCTGCTATGGAACACGATATTTTTTATGCAAAACATAGAGACACAAATTCCAGACATATAGCAGATAAAGTTTTGCAAGATAAGGGCAATGGATAGATTTTTATCAAAAGATGCTAGTTTAGGTGAAAGATTTGTTGCGCTTTCCAACAGCTGGAGCAATGTTTTAGAAGAGAAAACTAGGAATGGGAATCGAAGAGAACTTGAAATTTTAAATATATAAATGGAGGTGAACGTAAATTTCAGCAAAAATCAGAAAGAAAAAATAAAATCCGCTTTTAAGAAAAAAATACCCGTTAGTATTCAATTTAAAATAGATCAACTAAAAAATGGCGAAGATAATATATTTTTAACAAATAGACAATACAATAAACTCGAAAAACATAAGAAAAACAATAAAGGAACCAGAATAGAATTTTCTTATAATCAGTTGAAAGAACTTAAAAATGGTGGACTTTTGAAAGATTTATTAGATTTTGGAGAAAATATTCCAGTTGTTAAAAATGTTATTCCTTATGTTCGTAAAGCTGCTCCAATCGGTAAAAAAGATGTGATTCTCACTGTTCGAAACATTTTTAAATTGGTTAGATAAAGAGTTGGAATATGTTACAGGATCTGGATTAGATGAAAAAACTTTGAATTACGTGAAATCAAACATTTAAAAAAAAATTTAAACCTCTAACATTCGGGGAATTGGAAGAAATCTGCAAAAATATTAAACATTTTAGAGGAATCTTCATGAGAGATACATTACCTGAAAAAGTTAAGAAATTTGAATGTGGAATTGTGAATTTAGACTCGATTATGGGAAGTGGAACGCATTGGATTTGCTATTATAAAAATGATAAGATTGCGTATTATTTTGATTCGTATGGAAGAATTGAGGACAAACCACCGAGAGAATTGATCCAATATTTGAAAAAATCGAAACCTTTATTATAATTATTCTCAAATTCAAGACTATAAAGATCCCCCAATTTGTGGTCATTTATGTGTTTTTGTTTTGAATGAACTGAGTAATGGTAAAGATTTTAAAGAAGTTGTTAACAAATTATTACTTAATAAATATGGATTCACAAAATAATTTTTGATGTATTTGGAACACAAATTAAAACAGAAAGTATTCAAAATGTAGATAATAGTTTTCAATTTTGATAGTTTGAGAAATGAGTTTGATAACAAGTTAGAAGATTTATTACAAAACCTTCCAGATTCAGATATGTTTGCTGTCGAGATTGAAGATTTTTAAAGCAGAATATGATAACAAACTTGCAAATTTCATGAGTTCAAATGAAGTTGCTGATAAAATAAAAAACATTGGAAAAAGAAGTTGATGATGGTGTAAAAAAAATTATTTAAAAATTGTAATGTCTCATATCGAAAAAGCTGATAAAATTACTGAAGCGATCAAAGTTGAAAAGAATTATGTTAGTTTGGCTAATAAAAAAAGAATTGTCGGTGTTCGACCTGGTATTGACAAACATGATGTTGTTGTTAAAGAACAAATTTTTAAAACCTCTAAAATTATCAGAAAACATCGATATTGTTGATGTACATGATCCGAATGTTAAAAATGCCTTAGTTTTTAAAGGAAAAAAGACTTAGCAGTGTTAGTAAAGGAATTAATCCATTTGATGTTGTTGTAATGATTCAATTAGAAGATCATATTAAAATGTTTAATGAACTAAAACAAAAATTATGAGAATCATAAACAGCATGTTAAATATTTTACAACAGAAGTCTATGACAAGTTAGAAGTCTATGAAAAACTTGAATAAAGAAGTAAAAGATCAGTAGACGATGTTGGTGAAATTGCTGAAAAAGTTATACAATTTGAGCAATATTATAATTCATTTACAGATTCTGTTAATGAGCAGTTGAGAGAAATTGCGCAAAGTTATCATACATATGAAGATAAAGTTAAAGAACTAGTTCGAAAAATTCAGGAAGATTTTCATACATATCAAGATAATGTTCGTGATAAAATAAAAAGTAATGGTGAATTACTTGAAGGAATAGATGATAAACTCGATAAAGTAAATAAACTAGAAGAAAACTTTAATAAATTTAAAGAAGATGTTAATAAAACTTTTGAAAATATTGATAACAGATTTAATGGATTAGATGGTTATGATGACAAAATTTCTCCTTTATAAATGGCGCTCATATATTGTGTGAGGTGTAAGGCAAAAACTGAAACAAATGATATAAAATACTATGCAAATATCAATGGAGTTAAAAGAGTTTTCTGGAAAATATGCTGAATGTAACGCTAAAAAGAGCCAATTTATAAAAACTTGATTTTGAAATTTTTTCTTAATAAATAGAGATGGCGGGACATTACAGTGCTTTAAAAGATCAATTCGAAGATCATATTAAAATGTTTAATGAACTAAAACAAAATTATGAGAATTATAAACAGCATGTTAGAGATTTTACAACAGAAGTCTAGGAAAAGTTAGAAGCCAGAAATAGAAGATCAGTAGACGATGTTGGTGAATTACTCGATAAAGTAAATAAACTAGAAGAAAACTTTAATAAATTTAAAGAAGATGTTAATAAATCTTTTGAAAATATTGATAACAGATTTTAATGAATTAGGCGGCTATGATGACTAATTTTCCTTATATAAATGGCGCTCATATACTGTGTGAGATTTAAAGAAAAAACTGCAACAAATGATATAAAATATTACGCAAACATCAATGGAGTTAAGAGAATATCTGGAAAATGTGCTGAATGTAACACTAAAAAGAGCCAATTTATAAAAATTAGATTTTGAAAATTTTTTCTTAATAAATAGAGATGGCGGGACATTACAGTGCTTTCGATCTTTTTATAATGCAACACGAAAGAGATTTGAAAAAAGAACATTGGGATGATATTTCTCAAAAATATGAATTATCCGAAGATATGATGAGATTATACGTAAACAAATTGAATTGGTATAACATTACTAAATATCAAACTTTATCATCAGAGTTCATTCAAGAAAATATACATTATCAATTAAAAGATCATATGTCTGTTCTTTGTCTCTATCAACACTTGATTATAAAGTTTTTGGATGAAAATAAAGATACAGTTGATTGGAACAATATTATAGATAGCGGTTACTATCCTGTGCAAAGTTTATTGAAATATGTGACCGAGATCGCAAAATTTAAGGAAGAGAATCCTGAATATGACGAAGTAGATCATTAAAAAATGACTCTAATTTATATCTTTTCTTATAAAAACGTACATTAGATCGATTAAAAAATGATATCTTTCTTATACATGGTGTTTAAAATTTCTAAATTTTTCTTAATAAATGGGCGGACTACAAAACGTATGCTAGTGATATTGAAAGGGCGGAGTTTAAAAATTTCTATCCAATTAGTAAACAACATTTGAATGAACCGAATAAAAGAACTGAGTTTAATATTGATTTTGGAGATAATTTTTGCTCGTCTAACTTCCAGTTTTATATTTCTGGAACTTTAACAAAACAAGATGGTCAAGCATATCTTGGAACTGATAATGTTAGATTAATCGATAATTTTATACCGTTTTTATTTTCTAAGATTGAAGTAAGAAAACACAATAAATTGATAGAAGAAGTCGAAAACTGTGGCCAATTAAGCACAATTAAAGGAACTATTTCGTATTCAAAAAGTGATGTTATTTCTCAAACTTCTAATGGCTTTGAATCAGATTTTAAATTTGGTGTTTTTGAAGCAGCTGGAAATTTATCTCATTTTGGATTAGGTTTTTTTGAAAATGTTACTATTCCGATCTATAAAGGAGGATTTTATCTAAGCTTTATAAGAGCAGAAGACGATGATGTGATTCTGAAGACTGCAACTGGAAATGTTATGCCTGTTGATGGAAAAATAACAATTACAGATTATTTTTATTAGAGCTCCAATGATTGATTATAAAACTACCAGTAAAATTAGATTGATTGATGAAATTACAAAAAGTCAAAACAATATGTTTAATTTTCTAGATTGGCAATGTATTGAACAAAAAGGTATTTCCGGAACAACTTATTCGTTCGATATCACAAATATTTATAGAAATATCTTCAATCCCAAGTTCGTTATCATAGGTTTTCAAACAGATAGACAGAATAATCAAGAAAAAATTCCTTCAAAGTTTGATAGTTTGGATGTAAAAAAATATCAGAATAAAATTGAACGGTTCTTATTATCCAGATGAATTACAAAATTTAAACATTTCAGGAGGTCTTTTCAGAACCATGTATCAGATGTATCAAGATTTTAAGAAAGTTTACTGTAATAATAAGGAAATGTATTACAATCCTAAAGAATTTTTAGCGAATAGACCTATTTATGTCATTGATACGACAAAGAGTTTGACAAATATTTCTGGTTCAAAGAACGATATAATTATCAATATGGATTTTCAAAAAAGCTGTTCCAAACGCGATTTGTTATGTGGTTGTGGTTTCTGAGAAATGTTTAGCCTATGATGTGATTAAGAACGATATTAGAGAAATTCAGTAGTTAATGATGTTCATATTGTTCTCTTTCATTCCTTCTAAAACTTCAAAAATATACTCTTTCGCTGATGAAAAATCTCGATTTCTTCCATAATAATCTTTGTAATCATAGACAAAATATCCTAAATAGTTAAATAAATAAAATAAAATCATTTCTTTTTATCTCGGTAGTTGAAATATAAACATAAACATTTGCGCTGAAAAATTTATATCTCGGCAGACTTAGTTCCATAATCTCCATTTATAACAAAAAATCTTTCTATATAAATGGAAGAGTATAATGCCAACTGTTACAAGTGTTGTAATAGAGGAGAAATTATTGATAAAAGATATTTAGTTTGTAGAGGTTGTAATTTAATTTTGTACGAAAGACCTAAACCTAAGAAATTTCGAAATAAATTAACACATTTGAATAACCTGCTTAGAAAATTACAATATGGAGACAAGAAGCAAACACAATTTGTTACAGAATTTAGAAAACAGAATAAAAATTTTTACTTATCTCTTAGAAACCATTGACAAAATTATTTTCCTTTTCAAAGAATACATTAGGTTTGTAGGTATCGATACACACGTTTATTATGAAAAGATATTACCTGTATTTTTTCATTATTTGGATGTTGAATTTGTCTACGATTTTAAGCCAGAAATCCTCGATGATTTTATAATACATTTGGAGAAAGTAAATGAAGAACCTCGTCAAACAATGAAGATGTTGGCAATTCCCTCGACTTCTCGAGTGATTGTTAGCAAATTTCATTTTTTCCGTCTTTAAATTCTTTCTATCTAAATGGAGTTCTTGAAAGAGTTGAACGCGGTTGGTGAATTCAAGTTTAAAGAATATAAGAAGTTGAATGAATTAGAAGAAAATAAGAAATACAAAATTTTGAATTTGGAGAAAATAAAAGATAAATTCGGGTTTACAATAATTGCCGAGTTGGAAGATTATAAAGTACACTTACCGAACAGACTTTTTGACTGTTTTGGATGAAAAAAAGATTAAAGAATTGAATAAACATGATAAATTACACTTGGTTGTTACTGGAAAGAAAGACTATTAAAGATAAAGACTGTGTTACTATCAATTTTGTAGAATAGAAGATTATCATTCGTTCCCCAATTCATAGTACTCTTTTGATAACCATAGTTTGTGTCTCTCTTCATAAGAATCACATGGAATATTATCTATAGTAATACCTTTTGTTTCACGCAAAATATAGTGACATTTTATAAGAAAAAATCTGATAATGCTCTTTAATGAATTTTGTTGATAAATCTTGATTCTCACAAAAAATCCTAAGGAATTCAACAATTAAGTCTTGATTGTATTCAAAAAAACGTACAGTATTCAAAAAATTTCATAAAATATCGATGAAAAACTCTCTGTTTGTTTCTTTTCAATATCTTTCGTAATTAAGTTAAATAAACAATCCAATACATTTCGTGCTTTATGATGAAAAAACAACCCTCCATCACACGTTTTTTTTTCTGCAAAAGAATTTACAAGTTCAATTAATTCTGTTTCGGAAAGTGTCGATGACGGTATCAAATGTTCTATAAAATGTTTTGGTAATTCGTTGAATTCATCTTTGTTGCACTGTTTAAACGCTAGAAATTTTAGAGAGCTTGGTGAGTTCATGTTTTGCTATTTAGTAGAAAAGTTTTTTTATTAAAGTATGTTTTTAGTAAAAAAAACTTTTAAATTGATTAAATTTTATTAAGATTTCGAAGATTTTTCGTTTATTCGTAGCAGATTTTACAACATTTCCAATATATTTTACATTAAAAACAGCTTAAGAAAGTAGAAACAAACAGCTATAGATTCGGTAATTTTTCATTCGTGGGTTTACAGATTCGTTTATTGTCCTTTAAAACAGTATTTCAATTTTTTCTTATATGTCACAAAAATATTATAAAGTGTACACTCACTACAGAAAACCTGCAGAAAAACATCACTCCCTAGTGATGCAAAATGTACACCATGATAATAACGGAGTCAGTTTCTTAAAATTACCTACGAAACAACATGTAATAAATCAGGAACGTAAAAAATAATAAAGCGAGAAGCACAACAGAAGTTGCGCAATGGCAAACAAGACTGAATAACAGAGAAAAGTATATGGAATAAAGTACACCGCACAGGAAGGAAACTGGGGGCGAAATGACGAAAACTCGGCTAGAAGTAACAAAATATCAGACTCAAAGCCAGTTGGTAGACCTGTCTCCCTGCACTGTTTTATGTGTAAATTGTGGTAAACCCTGTCATCCCCTCGTCTATGTCTACCCTTCCTTATTTCGTTATCTCTCCACTTACAAATACCTTGATCTATGGTCTATTTTGCATAAAATATAAATTTCATATATTTTAATAATTGTTTTTCAACATGATTTTTCAGCTTAAAATAATGTTTTTTAGAAATAAATATATCCGCTTTGAAAAATGGTTAAAATTAGTTATAGATTGTTTTAGGTAAACAATCAAAAGTAAATATTACCCCGAAAAAATAATTTATTCGTTAAGTTTACATTAGACTCCAAGCTCTTTTCCAGTTCTCGTTCTTCAAAAAAATACTTTAATTAATTATTGCAATCATTACATATCCTGATTAGACAATTTAATAGTTCCAAATTGTATGATGAAGCCTATAAATTGCAATGACTATCAGTTTGTTGACATAGTTTCATGTCAGATATGGTCATATCAATAACTGCAAATATTAAATATAAACTTATTCAGAGAAGAGTACAATTCAATATGTTTTATATTGCAGGAAAATGTAAAAAAATTGTTAAGGTGACGTACAGTAATACTTAATTGTACCCGATATGCTGAGGAGTCTTAACAATTTGCTTATTTACAAAGTTGGTTAGTCGTTAATAACTAAATGAAATATTAAAGGTGATTAGAATTTAGATCCCCCGGGTTACGGGTAAAAAGACTGCTGGGAGGTCTTCCTATGACTTTCCTAAATCATTAACAGTTGGTTAGTATTCATATATAAAAAAGTGGAATATCCAAGTGGTTTGGTACTCCTCAAATTTTGTAATTTCCCATATCCCTCAAGCGATACGGACTAATTAGAGGGGTCAATTTTAAAATGGTGTCCTCTATAAATATGTATACTATTGCTCATACAAGTATAATAATGTATCTCCGTCCCGTGTGTGTGTGTGTGTGTGTGTCTGTGTGTTGTGTGTGTGTGGTGTATGTGTGTGAGTGGTGTGTGTGTGTTGTGTGTGTGTGTGTGAACTTGTGAGTGATGTGTGTGTGTGTGTGTGTGTGTGTGTGTGTGTTTAAATCGAAAATGTTAAACAATACGTTGATGATTAGGGATTATAACATCTCCATAACTTACTGAACTATTTTAAATTGACCAATGTACTATCAAAATCTGTTTGTTTGGAATATTAACTGTATAATCAATTAATTTGTAAATTTATCTTACTAAACATTTTAGGACTGTACATTTTATTTTGAAATACTAAAATAGAAATAAAAAATAAGTTATTTTTTTTCATTTTGGGCAAATATCCAAATAACAGTTTAACTAATTAAAAGCGTATCATAACGTTTAAAACATTTAAAGTGCCTGATGGACGATCGTATTGTGTTATAAGTGGAACTTGGAAACACTCTGCACGTCCCTTCAGTACTTCAATAATAATTTTTTTAGTACAGTGTCGATAAAGTACATCGCGCGCGCGACAAATAATGATAAATATACATTTTTCGACTTAAAAAGGATGTGTATTAAACTTGGTTTTTTCTCAGTATACGTACCGTTTACTAGGCTGACTGCTTTTTACCTTTTTAGACTAAATGTAATATTATTAAATCTGCTCGGTTGTTTATTAATTGTAACACAATTGTTCCCCCCCGCAAAAATCGAAATACAAGACTGAATTGAACTAAATGTATATTTATTTATTAATAGTTATATGAGAAGGTTTTAGGTGCAAAATAGGACTTCCCAACAAACAGCCACAATTCTTAAGTATGATATTTAACTTTCCACAGCGTGTGAAATTTGCCATTAGGCTCAAAAATAATAATAAGACCGATGATAGCAGGGTGGTGGTGCGGGCTGCGCCGCACCCGGTCGTGATAAAAACCATGCCTTATATGACAGTATAATTAGCAGTATTGTGATAGGCAAATTGATGGCTATACATGGCTTATCAAGGTTTGTTAAGGTTTTGTCGAGCTCTGATATTGCTCCAGGATATTAGAGGTGTCTTTGGGTAAATAATATCCCTTAATTCCCCTCCCCCCTTAAATTCCCCTTTTAAGCGTTATTCTGTTCCCGCACACATGTGCCACTCTGGCCTTTGCGAGGGATCTTATCGAAAACATAATAGAGGGTGGAGATTCGGATACAGTACAAGGTCAATGGTACTTAATAAAAAGTGCATTGGTCACAGAGCAGGATATTTAAACTTGTCGTTATCTTGCAAACTCAGACCAAAAGTCCCAACGACCTTAAACGCTCGGCTATCGGCCAACAATCCCAATATAAGTGACCTCTTTTGTGGTGCTGCATTGTAGCTTTGGAAGTTGCTACATTCCATTTTCTTGTAATATCAATGGTCCTATAGAGCCGTAAACTGATCTTTTCCCGTCGTATTGTTAAGCAAAATTAAGTTATAATATCAAATGACCTCCGTTTATATTTATATACGTGGTTATATTTAGCTTATTTTTTCATTAAAACATTATAAGTATTCACCATTAAGCGTTGTAAATTATTGCTTTAAATTGTTTAAAAAATTAATAGGAATAGCAATGTCCAATAATTTCGTTGTGGACTACTTATATATCACATAAAAAACCCCCCCAAAAATGTTATTACTTTATAAAGTAATGATTATCGTGGTATGGCATGATAAAAGTAAAAGAGTGAGTATATATCCTTATGCTCACGTTTTCAAGTCCACAGAGATTGTAAATTACGAAAACCATGGTAATTTTTTGATAATGAGTGTCACGACTAGTGATACACCAATGTAATCCGTTAAATGGAATAAATATTTTTAGTTAATAGTCTCAATCATAAAATATTTGCTAGCTTAGGCGTAGTTTAAGGTCATAGTCTTACTTCAGGTAAATGTTTTGCTTCATATACGTTGGTACAAAATAATATGATTTATACAATAAGAGTAGTAATTAATGGTGTTGATATTGCTTGTCATTCATAATATTTTTCTACGTTATATTGTCAATGGAATGTTTTACAATATTTTAACCTTAATTTTGATTATGTTCTTATAATGTACTGGTTTTAATTCAGTAGGTGGTTGTACTTTGATTACATTTTATATAATATAGATAGTCTAATATATAAATAGTGTATTCGATACTTTTCTTATTATAATAAAAGCAAATGAGTGGATGGCACATATTAAATTATAAAATTAGCACTTTTTCAGAATTATGTTTACATTTAGACTTTTTATTCCTTATATTCTCATTTGTTAATACTAAAGTTGCATAAACATTTACAGAAAAGCTAACTTTTTATTCCTCTTACCTTGGATTTGCATGTGGTTTGAGAAGGTTGTCACTGTACCGACCAGTTAGCATTGCTCACATGAATGTGGTAATAAAAAGGTCAGCAATGTATAACAGGAATGTCACTCTGTTATCTTTTAAAATAGGCCTCGTTTTTGACCTGATATTTAGCTAATGAACGATCTTAGTCTGGAAGGTTTGACAGCAATTGTTTTTTAGATGACAACTTGTTCGCATTACTGTCGTTACTTAGTATATCTTAATAATAGCTGGTATTATAGTAAGCAAACAAGTGATTACAATATTAAATTTTAATATTACAGGTATCTAGTATTGTTTGTTTTTAAAGCGTTCTGATGGTTTGGTTATAAACAGGATTTCTTTTTAAAAATAAACAATGGCCTATAATAGGAAATAGCAAAGGAGCAATTTTTTTATTTACTGTGCTGGTAATTTTCCTCTGGATGGCTGTCTACTTCTACAATATATGGAGAACGAATAGACTCACCTTTGAGACCTGAGATTTTGTATGGAGTTTCATTGTTATCATAACCAGCTTGGGAAGTTCGTTATGACATATGCGTCACTCCATGGGGGATGTTCAGGAAACCTAGAATGAGCAAAACCATCTGTTGGTAAGATATCTCGAGAATTCGATTGAAATAGTAGAGTTTGAAATATAAGTAGCAATATTATAGTAAATAGTAATTACGCACGTGTACTATAGCGTAATCTCCTGACTTTATAGATTATAGATAATACCAATAATATAATACCATTCTATAATTTCAAAAAAATAAAAAGTACAACTATAAAAAATACTAAATAAAATCAACAAGTGGTGTACTATGGACAATAACCATATAAGATAGTAGCGGCAAGAGGACGAAGATGGCCACATTTGTCCGAGTGCAACACAAAGATTATAAATCTTATTACAAACTATAATAGAAAAAACGTATCTAGTATTTATTTATTTCTTTTCGTATATAGGCTACAAAAATATTATAAGGGTACACTCACTGCAGCTCAAACCTTCAGAAAAACATCAGTCCCTAGTAATACAAAATGTAACAACACCATGATAATAACCCCAGAGTCCGGTTTCTTAAAATTACCTACGAAACAACATGTAATAAATCAGGAACGTAAAAAATAATAAAGCGAGAAGCACAAAGAAGTTGCGTAATGGCAAAAAGAACTGTGAATATAACAAGAGAAATGTATTTGAATAAAGTACACAACACAGGAAGAAACTGGGGGCTAGAAATTGACGAAAACTCGGCTAGAATAACAAAACATCAGACTCAAAGCCAGTTGGTAGAACTGTTCGTCCCTGCACTGTTTTATGTGTAAATTGTGTAACCCTGTCATCCCCTCGTCTATAGTCTACCCTTCCTTATTTCGTTATCTCTCCACTTACAGGATACCTTTATCTATGGTCTATTTTAGCATAAAATATAAATTTTTCATATATTTTAATAATTGTTGTTCAAAGACAAAGATTTTCCCCAACTTAAAATAATTTTGTTTTTGTAAGAAATAAATATATCCCGCTTTGAAAAATGGTGTTAAAATTAGTTATAGATTGTTTTAGGTAACAATGTAAAAGTAAATATTACCCGAAAATAATTTAATTCGTTAAGTTTACATTAGACGCCTCCAAGCCTAAATCTTTTCCAGTTCTCGTAATTCAAAAAAATACTTTATTTTTAATTAGTTACATTACAATCATTACATATCCCTGATTAGACAACTTTACCAATCCTGTGTCCCCCCCCTGTGCCCCCCCCCCCCCCCCCCCTGGCTCTCAAAATCTCAATGTATGATGCCAATAAATTGCATGCAATGACGTATCAGTTTGTTGACTCAATAGTTTTCATGTCAGATGTTGGTCATAACACTATTAACTGCAATAATATTAAATATAAATGTACCGGACCCTTCCGAGAGAAGTACAATATTCAATATGTTTTACCTCCCCGTGCAGGAAAATGCGGCCTAAAAAATTGTTTCAGGTGAAGTCGCTACAGTATACTTAATTGTACCCGGGGAAATTCTGAAAGAGTCTTAATAATGCTTATTTACAAAGTTGGTTAGTCGTTAATAACTAAATGAAATATTTAAAGGATTAGGACATTTAGATCGTTACGGGTTAGAGAAGACTGCTGGAGGTTCCTATGACCTTTCCAAGTAGTGTGTATTAACAGATGTTTATTATTTCATATATATAAGTGGATATCGGCAATGGTTGTACTCTCAATTTGTGATTTTCCATATCCTCAAGCGATAGCTAATTAGATTCAATTTAAAAGGTGTCCTCTAAATATATACTATTACATACAAGTATAATAATGTATCTCCGTCCCGGTGTGTGTGTGTGGTGTGTGTGTTTAAATCTAAAATGTTAAACAACTTGATGAAGTTTATAACATCTCCAAACTTACTGAACTATTTTAATACAATAACTATCAAAATCTATATGGAAGTTAACTGTAATAATCAATAAATAAAAATCTTGCTAAACATTTTAGACTGTACATTTTATTTTGAAATACAATATAAATAAAAAAGAAGTATTTTTTTCATTTTTAGCTTTTAACCCTAGACATTATGTTAGATATTACAGTGCGTAAAAAGGCTGTCTGATCTGGTTTTAGTTCAAAATAAACGCAATTTAGTTTATAAATCCTGAGTCCATACTCAGTTTTCAAATGATAGTTTTCACTTGAGGTCTGACAACCCTTTCATTACGTACCGTACAGGAGCTGGTGGCTTAACGTGTAATCCGGCTAATTGGGGGGTCCGGACTTTGAATGATGATTTGATTTGCTGAGTGTATTGGAAAAGGTTTACTGTGTCCTCTGATAATGTAGACAATGAGTATTTCCATTCTTAAACTAATTGCTTATTTATAGTTTTTTTAACCTTTATTTAAAAAATACATAAATATTTATTAGTTTTGAAGCTGTACTTGTATTTAGGAGTAGAAGCCATAAGCAACAATACGTATTGTTAATTAAATACTAAGTTAGAAGCGAATATTATAATAAATTTAAATAAAAAAGGTATTCCAGTTGAGATGAAAATCTGTGAAATAATTAAAGAACACCCTGAACACTTTGATGTGAAAAAAATACTTAATATTAGATACTGACTTCCTGTTAAGGTATATTTTTGAACCTTTTTCAACAAACGCTACAACAAACTTGTTTCGTATTGCCTAAGGCAGAGTTTGCGTTCAGTAATTACTGTTCTGGCCGATAAAAAAATTAACACAATATAACTTGAAAAATAATGTTAGTTCCTTTTTCTTACAATTAGCTCGGGTTATCGTGAGACATTCAGGAGAACCTCAACACCAGCACTTGTATTATCAATTCCTGTTGGTGACATGTAAGAGTCAAAACATGATTGTACAAGAACAGAGCAGCGTCCTCTTCTTCTAAGGGTTATGTGACAGGAGGCGGCCCTACATTCAATATTATCCATCCTAATAATCTATACCTCTGAATAATACAGTAAGGTCCTTTAGACCTTAAGAGGTTATTCAGCTTCTTTTCCCAAGTAAAAAATGGCATTATTATATTGAAGACAAGTTTCATTTTTTTCCACAACCAGAGTCTTGAATACACAATTTATTGGCTGAAAGTTAGCGAAGCCTATCACTCTACGTGGTTAGAACAATTTCATTTACTTTCTGTCCGTCTGCATGATATCTAGACAACGAACTGACCTATAGACTTGAAATTTTTCGTAAACTTTCATTTCTATAGGCAACACTATGTTGGGTGCAAAAGGTGCATTTCACTGCACGTGATTTGTCTAAACATTACTAATATTTTTACATTGGTCTTATCATGCGCAACTATAATCGCAACGAAAAAAACATCAAAATAAATAAAGTCTAAAAAAAGTCAAGTAAAATAACCGTACGATATTTTCAAATATTACATCTTACATATACTAGTAGAGTAAATTCAGTGTTAATTTTTTGGTTGTTGTACCCTCCCTAGATCACCGGAACCGGAACATACTGTAACTCAATGGAACAAAAATGTGAATTTATCATGTGGCAAGATATCTTGCGAAATATTGTATTCTCATATATTTTAATGAGAGACAAGAATGAGTTTTGCAATAATCTATGCAATAAATTCTAATCATAGAATGTAATCTAGCGTCTTTGAAAGCTCATCACTTAGTTCATTGACCAAAATTTCTCATATCTCTGCTGGGTATAAGTAAAAATCTCTTTCCTGTAAAATGCCTGTCTATTTGTCTACAGGGCATATTGATAATAAAATAAAACCATAGTCCTACATTTTTGCATGCAACCTCAGCGAACTCAGCGCAGCCTTCACCCGGCACTTTCGTGTTGCGTAGTCTTATTTTGTTGGTTAATAAATTAGTATTGAAAACATTGTCAAAATGTAAGTAAGGTATTCGGCTACTGTAAAAATTGCTTAAGGCTGTACAAGTCGTGCCACTTTAAACTAATAAATTATGGTTATTTTATTTTTAAAAAAAAAAACAACTCACGTGTTATTGTTTTTAAAGGGATTACCGACATTGTTTCCTATATCGTCATTTACGTACTGCTCTTGGGGTTTATGTTCTTTCTAGAAGTATATTGCTCTTCTGCATGCATGTAAATACTATGAAGTTGTCAAAGTCAGTACACGGTTATAAAAAAATACAAAATAGTTTTATTACAGGCTTTTGAAATAACTCAAAAATGGAATTTAAAATAACTTTAAATCATAAACTACAATTTTTCAGTTCAGACTGAATATCAATTAAGGTTTTATATTAAATTACTCATGAAGACCCACTGAGACAGGAATATGAGACAAGTATGGGAAGTATTGATGCTGTAACTGTGTCTTCACTGACTCCAACATTAGACTCTGAACATACTCGTACGTACAATACTTATTTCAACCTCAAATTTTATTCATAACATAAGTTTTGTTGTACCTTGATTGCTTGCAATGTATTTTAATTTGCATTTCGAAGTGCCTAGTATAAATATTTTTTTTTATAATTAATGCTGATATTCTATTGATAATTTTTAAGTCATTTTGAATACATAGCGAAGAGCGATGATTAATCAGAGAAACAAGTTTTAGTGATATATTGAAAAAAACTAAAATCATAATGCTATCAAATAGAGATAACTTTCCGTGAGATTCAGCTACACTGTGTTTAACTAATTTGTATTTAAAATATTTTCTTTACTTTAAAAATAAATCATTCTTACTTAAATATACATACAAACACTGTATATTGGCCATTAGCAACAGAGACGTAATTATTTCGTTTTAATAAAATATCAAATGAGGTCTATTAACTATATAACTTAGTTTACTAAAACGTTTAAGAATCTATAAAAAAATGAAATTGTAATGTAGTTTGTAATCGCACTGGATCGTTTTTCAAGATAAGTGCTATTTTTAAGATTTTTATTTGTGGAAGTTCATTCAAACTTATCCTAGGTTAGATTCCCTAGATCCTATACAAATAAAGGAAAAATTTAAAGAGGAACCGTGCGCAGGAGAAACGTGGCCAGGAACCTTATATAATCAAATTACATTAATTATTGTTATTATTCTGAATTGTTTTTGTCTCCAACAAATTTTAAGCAAAAGTGTTTATGTTAAACAATATAGTCTAAAGGTCATAAAATAATTGTATATATACTTACAATTTTGCATTAAGCTTATTTTCTATATAGTCAAATCATAGCGTTCAATAAAGTTCAATAATAGCGTTTCACTACATGGGTTTGCGTAAGCGCTTGCGAAATTTTTGTTATAAATTGTCTTAATGGGTCATAAAAATGTCCACTAAAAATCACAAACTTCATGATGAGCAAACAAACTGAGTGCAGTCATATGTTATTACGGTAACACATGTTAGCCTAGCCATTTCGCAACATATTGTGAGAAAACATTTTATCTGTAGACATCAAGTTTTGAATGAAAATTCATTTCTAATATGTACAATAATGAGTTCAATGGTGGTGCATTTCTATCCATAGGGATCTGGATGATCGTCTGTTATCACTCAGTAGGATAAAACAATTTTTTTTCTGCCGCGGGGAAGAAGAATTTCATCTCTGTATAACTTTATGTTTGTGTATATGTCCCTAACAACATTATATCTCCAGACTTAAATTATCTATAAATTTGGAATTAATTATACAATCTCAGCGAAACCTATATAGCGGTTCTTTGTAAAATCCAGTACATTTTTTATTTTTTATTTAAAATTGTAATAAAAAAAAATAGTCCTTGCAATATGATCTGTTTGAAGGTAAGTTTTATAAATTCAACCTATGAATATAGTTACTGGGCCTTTTTCATACATGTTCCCTGGATACTAAATTATTCCTGAACTGGCGTCCCCTTCATTACCCTTCGTACAGGAGCCGTGGAATAGTCCTGTACTACAGCTGATTGGGGGTAGGACTTTGATGATGATTTGATTTGTAGAGAGTGTTTGGACCGTCACTCACGTGCCGTCTGTTTTCAATGCACAACAAATTCTCCTTCCTTTCAAATATATAATAAAGTAAATTATTGCCAGACCGTATAGTTTTCTATCAATTTTACTGGAACTATGAGTCGTTTTAGAGCACAACTATTACTGTGATAGTAGTAAAATAAATTAATTAGGTAGATCAAAACGAATTTATTTCTATTCTAATTATAAAATTTATCATAATTTTTCTTCTAATTATCTTATTTATAGTATCATAGAGATGAATTTTGCATCTTAACAGCTACACCCTTAGTATATCAGAGATTGTTTTTGTCTCCTATGACGACAGTTCAGTTTAGTTGTGTGTCATATCTTACTGAACTATAAGCGTAGGATTCTTTTTCTTTTCATTTTATTTATTTATTTAACAGTCATAACGGAACGTGTAATGTTATGATGAGGTAAATCTTGAAGACGAGTCAGAAGACGCACGCAATGATTCTGTGTTGTGGATGTCTACTATCAAATCCAATCATTCCCAAAATATTTTTTTGCTGCTGACGTTTCTCAAAACTGATGAGCCTCGATATTTTTATCAGCTATATTATGTAAAGTGGTGGGGGGGGCTTACGTTGGTTTTTACATTCCAACATTTCAGTGTAATTTGTATTTATATTTAGCCAATTATTCTTCTTTAAGACCTATTTAGTATACGAAAAGTTTTACCAAGATATATTGAGTCATTGCTTGGTAAAATATATTGACCATCTTTGCTCAATGGTCTTCACAGATTTTCAACATATTTCCGTGAAACTGCAGTTGCCTCCCTTCTATTACTTCCGAATTGTTGCTGTAATTTTAAAAAATACTAGGTTTTTGATTAGCCATTACAGTAATAAAAAAATGTATATTATAAGAATACAAATGTGTTTTTATAACATTTCAGTATTATTAGTTTATTTCTCCGTTCTAATCCTGGTAAATATATTCCAAAATAAAAAAAACCTTTATATTAGAGAAAAGTATCCTTTTATATTACATACATTGATATAAGATCTCTTACACAACTTCAGATACTAAAATATGTATTGAAAATAATCGTAACTAATTTATTTTTATAAGTAGTTAAGTGTTATTCCAAAATTATTAAATAACACACATTTTTATTTGAAAATTGAAAGTAATAATATCAGTTAAATTACATTACACTTCACATTGTCAATAATAACAGTCAATTTGTTTAGTTTACGAAGGTAAATAATACAGGAACACGTTACCTTCATTTATATGAACATTGAGGATATTTATAATGCATTATAGCGCAATTCATAGAGATTAGAATATATTAAAATGGATAAACTGTTAATACACCCTACGCGTTTCATTAGTGAGTCTATTGGTACTAATAACTAGAGCTTACTACTCCCGGACTGGGAATCCCTTCAAGTTACCGTACAGAAGGCGGTGGCGTGGTAGCTTCTGTAACCAAGCTAATCAGAGGTCAGATTTGGAATATTATTTCCTGGGTGTTTTTGGAAACCGTAGTGTTTTACGTGCCACTTACATCTGCTTTATTTAAGGACGTATCGGTTAGTAAGCTATAGTTTTATGAAAGCAACCAAATACGCAACATAATTTTTACTTGGTAAAAACTGTATTTTATACTAAAGACCTCAATCAGGACTTATAAAAAAAATCTTACAAAATATCTCTGTGGGGAAGAAATTAAAATAAAATAAATAATACCCTCTTTCACAAAATCACTGTCCACCTGTCTAAAAGGGACTATAGCCCGGACATTACCAAACTTCAGTAAATGTCATCGCCAGAAATTCTATTCCCGAATCCTGTTTATGACATGTGGACTATACGTGGAAACGACACACACTTATAAGTTCTTTTAAAGGATGAAATATTTCGAAATCATTTTTCTATTACACAATGAATTAATCATGGCAGTTGTCCGGCGTTCTCTTTAAGTAAATTATACAGTGGTTTGTATTTTTAGTTTAAACTGTTATTGCGTGTTGTTTAAGTTGAATCCGCCTTATTATACTAGTCCTAAAACACTTTTTAAAATGATTAGAGATAATTTCATGTCTATTACGAGTTGGAATTCAATAGAAAGCACAGGCAGCATAGATTTAATCACTTTATTCGGCCAATCCGCGCGTGTATACTTTAGTCCTTTGGTAGGATCCCAAAATAATTAGGCAGAGAAATTGATTCTATAATATCAGTCTTCTAAAAATAGAAGCCATGAATTCATAAGATCAGCTTTTATAATCTTGACCCAGCAAAATATAAGTAATAAAAAAGCGAAAGATAAAATATTTTTGTAAAATTGTAAATATCATTTTTCATTAATTCTTCAAGTTCTTGAATATAATTTTATAAGGAAAGTTATTCTACCTAAAACTTATACTAGAAAATACTTATTTCTGTTTGTCTAACTGGCAGTCTGTACGAACTAAATCATAAGAATAGACATAACCTTTAAACTTCAAATATAGATTTTTTGAGCCTCCATTCTATAAAGACACCATCAAGTTCGATAATTATAAGTGTCACTTCCTGTAATTTAGCTGAGTTTTAGCAAACTTGCGAATATTGGTTTTCTGGGTATCTCTAATGTTAAAGAGAAAATCTCCAGAGTAAATAAAAGTTTTACCTAAACTCAGTACAATCATATATTATTAAAACTTGACATAATAACATATATAGCTTGACTGTCTACAAGATATATAAATAGAGAAATCACATGTACACGGACCGCACATGCAACATCAGCAAACCTTTGTTACGTGAACCTGGTTTAATTATATTACGTTGATTAAATTATTGTATAATCGCCTTATATAACTCGTGTAATTTAAACCATTTATAGACTATTTATTTGACTGTCGCTTGACTGCTTATTTAATTTTAAAGCTGTTAGAATGTGTTTTACCAATAAAGTACTTCATGAATACCTTACAGATATATTTCGTTGGTCAGTTCAATAATGTATAACTCTTTTTTATAACCAAGAAAACTAGGACAAATGCATACTTTCAACCCATTTTTATTTAGTACATTTAAGCACTTTGGTACATGTTGGAAGTAAACTATTTTTTTTTATTTATTATGGATTAAATCAGCAATTAAGTTTTAATTTACACCTTACATACAATTTGATTCACGTGCACAGTATTTACTACACTACATATAAAGTCTTAAATTTAATTTTTTATACCTTCGTTCATATATGTATTTTAGCTTATCGTAACAATCTGTCTTGTAAAACGTGCAAACAAAAATCGCTTGACATACATAGATATCAATTTTTGTATATTCGTTTTGCAATAAAAGTTCCAGTTCTGTGTTTATTTTATTTAAAGAGGTTTACAGTAGAATAACTGTATTTTATGTAGGACTTAAGTAAAACATTAACATTTATCTAAAAGGAAACTGAGAAAATAAAAAAAGCAAAGTTATTTTAAATATTAAGCATGAATGTATTATCCATGTCATATAGATTTTATCACCGTTTACAAAAATGGCTCCAGGGATGGGGAGTGTAGCAGTTCCTAACGACCCCTTTTTATAATATCAATATATCGTATAAAAACAAATATGCTGTATAAATAAAGAAAACCTATATATTTTAGCAAATTATAAAGGTATAAAACTGTGCGGTAGCAGCAAAGGTTGACGGAGTTTCAGGTGAAGTTTGGACACTGCAGAGTTTGTAAATGTACACCAACTCAGGTGACAAACTAAAAGTTAAATATTTATTTTTTTATTAAAGCAAATCAGCCAAACAATTGCCACAAAACAACAATAACAAGTTAAGTTTTGTGGTATATAAGAGAAAACACAAATACTTGGTTCCACGAAAGTGGACCCACGAATTTGAGTACGTTTACTATTTTTATAATGTAATTGAAGTTAGGGTTTTCCACATATTTTCCAAAATTCGCCGCTTGCAGGGCTCTATAAAAATATTTTTTTCTTATCTAATATACTTTTAAAATAATATTATGTGTATATATCAAAATTAAAAGAGCAGGAAACGGGTTTTAATAATCAAATAAAATAAAAAAACGGATACAAATATTTTTTTTTTAGGTCTGCTCCCCTTATTTAATCTGGAATACCGTTGAAACCA
>NW_025777621.1:0-77960 GCF_021130785.1 Homalodisca vitripennis | reverse complement strand
ACACCACATATCAATTGGCTGAGCGTTTAGCGAAGCGATATGACCCGTACGATTCTCGGAATCGGATAGAGCAGGGAACATGAAACCTCATGTACGAATTTTAACAATCACCAAATCTCTTAACCCCCTTGGGAAGTTCTGGTATGACCAGATAACCCCCGATGTCTTAACCCCTGGTAACATTAAAACCCCCCCAGGGAATTTCCTGGCTTGACCTCATGTCTAAATTTTAACAATCATCAAAATCCCTCTTATCTCGAATATGCAAGCGTAAATTTAAACCGCTCATCCCCGAATTTGCAAGCGTACATCATGGGGGCCTGGGGGCGTAGCCCCCAGCGAGCCGAAGGCGAGTCTAATATACTATACAGCCGCATGTGTAACTCACTTACTGATAATGTATACAAATTCTAACCCTACTTCTAGAAGGGCTAGAAACTTGAAATTTGGCACGCAGGTACCTTTTGCCGTATAACCAACAAGAAAATTCTGAAAACCGGGATTTTTTACTTTTAAACCCCTCAAAAAAATTCCTCAAAAAAATCGCGCATTCTTTACCCCTGCAGGCATTTCTTGTAAGCCTGATAGCGGGTGAACCGTTGGAGCTAGCTTCAATCTGACGAAAAATCGTTAGTCAGGAATGAAGTGAACTACAAAAAAGGTCCAGTGACTTTTTGTCCTATCTCGTGTGGTTAAGCGACAAAACGCGGGAATGTTTGGACATTCCAAAGATTTTTTTGCTTAAAATAAAGTTTCGAGCCTTGATAGTGGCCGAACGGTAGGTCGTAGCTCAAATTCTGATTGACACATCAAATTAGCAAATTGCGCGATCTACAGAAAAGGTCCAGTAACTTTTTGCTGTATCTCCAGTGGTTCGGCCGAAAAAACGTGATTATGTGCAATTGTTTTGGTAATTTTTTTACGTGAAACTTTTGTTTTCGGGCTCGATAGCGGCGAAACCATTGGACGGAGGTCGAAATAAGACAGACGTTGGAGTTAGGAAATGAGGTAATCTACAAAAATGTGCCAGTAACTCTTTACTCTATCTCCATTGGTTTGGCCGCAAAAACGTGATGATTAAGTGAAAATATTTGGAAATTTTCGCCTAAAAATTTACCTTTCGGGCTCGATAGCGGCTGCCTCTAAACGGTTGGTCGTAGCTCAAAACAAATTTTTAAAAGGATTTAAGAAATTGCGTGATCTACAAAAAATGTTTCAGTAACATTTTGCCCTATCCTCAACGGTTTGGCTGCATAACGCGTTTTAAAGTATTGATTTTTTAAGTTTTATGTGATATTTTTAAAACTGCCAGTGCAGCCTTTTGTCCTAAGCTCTGTACTGCCTAAATTATAGGTCGTAGCAATCTGATGGCATAATCGAAAGACAAAATCAAATTTTCGACAAGAAAGGTCCATTCACTTTTTCTTGTATCTCTAACGGTTATCTAATATATATACAACCGCATGTGTAACTGACTGACTGAACTGACTCCACTCACATCACTCACGTATACTAATTCTATCCTACTTCCAGATGAGTTAGAGACTTGAAATTTGGTACACAGATAGCTTTCCACGTGTAACCACCAGGAAAATCCCGAAAAGTGAGAATTTTTTATTTTCAACCCCTCAAAAAAATTCCCAAAAAATCGCGCATTCTTCACCCCTGCAGGCATTTTTTTGTAAGCCCGATAGCGGGCGAACCGTTGGAGCTAGCTCGGATCTGACGGAAAATTCATGGGCAGGAATGAAGTGAAACTACAAAAAAGGTCTAATGACTTTTTGCTCTATCTTCCATGGTTAAGCGACCAAAACGCTCGAACATTTGAAATTCCAGAGATTTATTCGATAAAAATATGTAATGTTTCAAGCCCGATAGCGGCCGAACCGTTGGTCGTAGCTCAAATCTGATTGACCCATCAAATTAGCAAATTGCGCGATCTACAGAAAAGGTCCAGTAATCTTTTGCCCTATCTCGATTGGTTTGGCCGAAAAACGTGATTATGTACAATTTTGTTGTAACTTTTACGCGAAACTTTTGTTTTTGGGGTCGATAGCGGCGAAACCATTGGTCGGAGGTCAAAAATAAGACTAACGTTTTATTTAGGAAATAAGATGACCTACAAAAAAGGTCCAGTGACTTTTTACTATATTTCCCTTAGTTTGACCGCAAAACGCGATTAAGTGAAAATATTGGACATTTTCGCCTAAAAATTTACATTCCGGGCTTGATTAGCGGCTAAACGGTTGGGTCGTAACTCAAAAACAAATTTTAAACGGGATTTAGGAAATCACGTGATCTACAGAAAAGGTTCAGTGACTTCGGGAGTTGGCTGAGCGTTAGCTAAGCGTCAATAGTAGATAGGGACAGAGGAATATTTATTATGTTCACAGACACAATACCCTCTAAAAAAGGCCCAAGTGTGTCATTAACCCCGGTATAATATTAACCCCCCACCGGGGATTTCCTGGTATGACCTGATAACCTCCTGTACATTCAACCCCCTGATGTGTTAACCCCCTGGTAACATTAAACCCCCCAGGGAATTTCCTGCCATGACCTCATGTCCGAATTTTACCAGTACACCAAATCTCTTAACCCCCCCCCTGGGAAGATCCTGGTATGACCAGATAACCCCCTGGAGACTTATCCCCCGGGTAACGTTAACCCCCCCTGGGAATTTGTTCATATGACCAGACAATATACCTGACGAAATTAAACCCCCTCTTGTCTTAACCTCCTTAACATTAATCACCCACCCAGGGAATTTCTCGCCTTGACTAGATAGTCTCCTTGTGATATTAAACCCCCTGTTCGACTTAAAATACTGCCTTGAGGTCGGTTTTTTTATTATGTTTATACTAAACAATTTCAAGATAGCTGACCCGTGCAGACTTTTCTCCCGAGCTCATTTCTGGCTAAACCATAGGTCGTAGACTCAGATCTGAGGGCACCAATCGAAAGACAAAATTAAATTTCCAACAAGAAAGGTCCAGTCACTTTTTGTCGTATCTCCTAACGGTTTAACCGCAAAATGCCCTCAAAGTCAAAAGTTTTTACGAAATCCGGAAAAAAAATCTATGAAAAAGGTCAATTTTTTAAATCCCTTGTCATTTACTTAATGTCCGGACTTAACCAGTCACCGAATTCCGCTTATCCCCGAATTTGCAAGCGTTTACTTTGGGGGCCCTGGGGGCGTAGCCTCCAGCGAGCCGAAGGCGAGTAAATATAATACCTCATAGTAGAATTTAGACACCGGAGAGATTATTATTTACTTATTACGTAAGTGTCTCAGGTAACTAAGGCTCATTGTGAGATTACTCCTATTCATAGTTTTATCGTTCGTACGTTATTAATGAATTCCTTACGAAGCCTTCAAAGTATCGAAGCTCATAAACGAGCATGATATCTATAAAAATAATATTTAAAAACAATCTCTTAATTGCTTGGTGTCACATTATAAGCTAAATTGTCTAATTATTATTAAAGTAGGTGCAATTTATCAATTCAGTACGTAATTAAACGAACTAATTAGAGGATATTTTCCTTTTTTAAAGTTATTAAAATGTATATGAACAAAGATTGTTTATCATTGCACACACGAGACAAGTGCACATTATCGCCATATATGGTTAATAGAACAACATATATAGTAGAATTATAAATATAGTAGCTTATGGGTACATCTATGAGCACAATAAACTACACAATATATTTATTATCTAAAACAGTGGCACGATCTAATCGTTAAGAATTCATTAGCTGTAGTAAACAAATTAAACACACAGTTATTTATAGTGTACTCGCTGAGCGAGATTTTCAATCTTTGTACATCTGAATTTATTCTACTTCTACCTAATAAATCAACTTTAAGAATGTAGATTACTTTATAAACGGACTAAATTGTAGTGTTCCTTTTAGGTTGGAAATTAATTGTGAATTGAAATGTTCTAATCTATACTTTTTTTTTTAATAAATAATTTGTGGTGTTAAAACACGACTAAAAAGTAACTATTAAACCTTCCAACAATATTTTGCAATGTAATTAGATTTTCTGTCAACATTCGAAACCATTTTTCGTAAACTAATTATGGTTTCAGTAAATCGAAGGAAATTCCTTGAACTATGTGTTCTGAACTCATGTGTAATACACAATATACTTGATTTCAGCATTGTAATTTTACAGCTCATTCATAACGTAAGGTTAAATATGAGTGAGTAAACATTTGTAACTATATTGAAGTGAGTAAACAATCCTCTTGGTGATAAACTGAATATTGCAATTCTCAACCGAGCAAAATTAAGAACAACCATCTAAGCCAGTAACCGGGTCAGTTAGGTTACCTCCGGTTATTGCGAGACAGATTGTCCTTAGGATGCAGGGCCAGTCTTTCCTAAGGATAAGTATTTAACCAACAGACAACAGCCTAAAAGTTAGTAGTGTCTGATCTCGGAGATATAAAGCCACTACAATAGCTCAGGCTGAAAAACACAAGACTCTCTGATCGGAAACCTGAACTGCATTAGTAACCATATTCCCTTGCAACGAACCTCTCCAGTTGTGGTCCTCAATTCAGTCACCTGTCAAAAACAACATTTAGAACTTAACTTGAAACATAAACTCGATAGTAGAGCTTCCTCGGAAAGAAGGAAAAGATGGCTCCAAAATGATGCCCTCCAAAGTTGACAAGGGCATCCTGGGCCGGGATATAACAAATACAATCCTATCACACCAGGTCACTGCTCCTTTTAGGGTTGTATTAAGGTTATTAGACGTGACTTAGGTTTTAAATTTTACCAGTCAATGTCATCTCATCTGCATATAATCTGTGCGAAAAGACCTCTACTGTTACAGACCTAAACATGTCGTCCATAACAAGGAGAAAGGACGCCATCCTGAAGAGATCCTTAAGTGGTTCTTTTACTGACCTTTTACCCCAAATAGTGGGTTTAACTTTTATAAATTATTAGTAGGAATTTAAGATCCACAAATGTCTGTAATAACATTTTAGTTATTTAGTTTTTGAAATAGAGTCTGGAAAAAAGTGAAATAAACCTTACAGTAAGGTGTCCAATTAGATTCCAGACATTTTTAATCAGTTTCTTGGTAAAAAAGGATATTAAATTTACCTATTTTTTATTGTTCAAAAGATTCTTTTGGAATTTAAACCATGCTGAGAATGGTTTTCATTATTAATAAAAAAAACCTAGAGCGGTTTTATGGTTTAAACGGAGATTTTGTAAAATATATAGTCAGGACTGTCATTTTATTAAACTCAATTGCTTCAAGGAATTAGAACTATCAAAACTAACGGAAGTAACACGTATGGAAAGGTTAAGAACTAATAATCACTTATTCTGCATATTAATAAGTGCCTTTTATTCTGATGTGATTGAAATGTTAGTCTCAGAAACTAAAACAAGTAATAGGTTACGTATAATTATATAATAAATGAATGAAAAGTACAACTCGCTGGAAAGTTTTAACATTTATTAATACTTTTAAGAAATTCACGTTATAAAGAAGCTGTGTACTGGAGTCTTTCTGGTAATGCTGTACTTTACGAGGGTGTCATTTCAATTTACACGTTCAGCAGACGCATTTGTATACGAATGATTTATTCTAGTTTTACCACGACACAAAAGTTCACTTATTATTAGAGATAGAAAGAATACCATTAGAAGATGGGAATAATAATCTAATTACGAATTTTTATTATTGTATCATTTTAAATTTGCAATGTCTTAATCTCTTGTACTGTGGATGCGTGCTCTGGTGAATGTTTACTTAACAAACGGAATGAGTTAGGAATTTAGACTATAAACTTCTTTAAAATAATTTGGAACCGTATTTAAAAATTATTGAGTTTTAAACATTAAACGTGGTGTAGTTGTGTATTTATAATGTTAGACAGGTAATGTATAATAATTTAAACTATACTTAATATTTGGCCTAACAAAAAAGTCCAAAAAGTTGCACGAAGACGTATTTAGGAACATTCTTCTCATAAAATATTAAATATTGGTCATCAAACTATGGAAAGCAGTTCAAATCTGGTGTGACGCTCAGAATTTGGAAAATGATTGAACCCGATTCTCCCTGCACGCTTAGGGCACACAGAGGATTAAAACAGCCCAAACACAAGTTTAGTAGCTTTTCTATAAAGAAAATTCGTGAAAGTCTTTAAAAATAAAATAAAACTTTTATTTTCTTTAGAATTAGGTAATCGTTTGATATAAACTTTTCATAAGTTTTTGTGTTGTATTTAATAGTCAATATAACTAAAATGTACATTTCTTTGCGTATCAAGAGTCATTATTAAGAGAAATTGTGATTACTCAATAATAGAATTAAACCCATCCTTTGTAAGTCCTGGTCCTCGTCCAGCTTCTGACCATCACATTGTACTACATGTGGTGATTATCTGACGTGCTACAAGTAGAACGGCTTTGTAAATGCTGAAACATACTCGTAATACAATTTCGTAAATAGTCACACGACATATTTTAACTATATATATATATATATATATATATATATATATATATATATATATATATATATATATATATATATATAAGTAGATAATAATATGGCGGTTCTGGACCACTTTTGGGACAGCCCAAAAATCAATAAAAATACTGTTCAATACACTATAAATATGTAAAAAACAATTCACAATACAATTTACTTAAATAAACTATGGTAAACTGTATTCAAGCAATTTTTCATGACAGTTATGACAACATAAATTGTGGAATTTATAATACTCGAATGTTGAATTTAGAATATGTTGGCATTACCGTTGAGCGAGAAATGTTGGTAGCACTGCGCGGCACACAGGAGAACAGCCTTTCCCGTCCAGACCTCACACTAGTCAGTCATATTTAAATTTTACTCTATTACTTTTGATCCCAGGAATGTTAAAAAGTTCACTGTTTACTGGTTTAATATCGCATTCTCTTCATCTTCAGCTCTATTTGGAACAAGACTTAGTGAAATTTAATCCGTAGTGACAAGTTCAGTGCTTTATATTCTACAATTTTAACCACGTTACACCATCTTTAAGACTCATCCATCATAACATCTCTTCCTTCAAGACAGTGTGAATCATTCAGTTCATCAAGACATTTTCTAATCATGCCTATTTCATTACTTCAAGCGACACTATGATGTGGTCTACAGTCACTGATCTGCGTTGTGCAACATCTCGAAGCAGCGGACGTGTTATCACCATGACGTGATCTGCAATGTTGTGCAACATCCTGAAGCAGCCGACGGTCAAGGACTAGTTATCAACCGCAGCCTCACACTCTGAACATCTGGCTACACTGCCTCAACACTCCGCAACACCTTGTTTCATCACTCGACCCCTTTCTGCACCCTCCAACCACGTCATCGCAACCCTCACGAAGAATGAAGATCACAGATGAGTTCTTAAAGAAATTAAGCTTAATCTATGGATTTAATAATGTAAATAGCGACTTATCAACACCTTCATGAACTAATTTCAAAAACCTTTCTAAAAAATAACAAACCAAAATTCATTCAGATGACAAAAATTGGCATTCAAAACCGCCGTTAAAGTTAGAAATAAACTGTATAGACAAAGAGATTTGAAACAAGCAAAATTTTATAAATCGAAAATTAAACATTATAGCAATATTTTAAAAGAAAAACTATTATAAAGAACTGATTGAAATGTCATCTGATTCAAAAACCAAATGGAATATTATAAACAAATTTTTAAATAAATCCAAAAAACCTTGTAGATACACAGGTGATTTAAATACAATGAACAAATTCTTTGCAAACATTGGTTCAGAATTGGCTTCAAAGATTCCAGATCTAGAAAACGAAAAAATGAAATCAAATCCGAACTCTATATATCTCTCTGAAATTACCAAACTAGAAATTGAGACCAAAATTAAAACTTTTAAAGAATGATAAAGCAAGTGGAATCAGATAAAATTTCCAATCAAACTAATCAAAAATCTTGTTATACATAATAAGTGAAACCACTAGCATACATTTTTAACTTAAGTATTCAAACTGGCATTTTTCCCGATAGATTAAAATAGCAACAATCAGCCCAATCTTACAAAAGTGAAGGAATTTTATCAGATCCATCCAATTTTCGACCAATCAGTCTACTACCAATAATTGGCAAGATATTTGAGAAATGTTTGTATGAGAGATTATATAGCTTTTTGGAAAAATACAACCTGTTATCAAGAAAACAATTTGGCTTTAGAGTTAACAAAAATACAGAGGGAAGCAATCAATTTAGTTGTTAACAGTATTGATCAAAATACACTAATCTCATTTCTAGACCTTAAGAAAGCCTTTGACACTGTAGATTTTAAGATATTACTATACAAATTAGAAACATTTAGGAATTAGAGGTAAATGTTTAGATTTATTTGCTAGTTATCTTGATAACAGGTTCTGTAATACAAAAATTGGCAACAAAATTTCAAATTTAGAAAAAATCACCTGTGGAGTTCCTCAAGGAAGTTGTCTTGGTCCTCTTTTGTTTATAATATATATCAATAGTATAACAACCCTTAATTTACATGGCGAATTAGTACTCTTTGCCGATGACACAGCCTTAATAGTTAAAGGTAACGATGTAAATAAAAAACAAACGAGGACCTGACGAAAATTAATAATTGGGTACAACAAAATAAATTAACTTTAAACTTTCAAAAAACAGAATATATAGATTTCTCCAGAACTAATGACCAATTACCAATAAAAAAGGTAGAATGTTATAAGTACTTAGGCTGTATCATAGACTTAGACTTAAATTTTAATCAACATATTAACCATATAGAAAAAACAAATTAAAAAAAGCTTTGAAACCGTTATATGTATGTAAAGAAGAAAACTTCAAAAAGTCAGTATTTTCAGCATTTGTCATGTCTTTTCTAAATTATGCAATAACCATTTGGGGTAACAAAAATATTTCAAACCTCTCTAACATTCAAAAAACATATTATGACTAGATTCAAGATAAAAAATATTATATCTTTAGATTCTTTATATACATATAACAGGATAAAATTAGCCCGTAAAAATAAAATAGATGTAAGTAGTTTAAGTAACATAGAATTAGATATTTTTATAAAAATTTTAAGCGATACCAAACTTAAGGCATATTTTAACTACGAATATATACCAACTAAAAGTTATTACAATCTGTAATTATCTTGTTTCAAAATTATCTTATTTCAAAATTATCTTGTTTCAAAATTCTTTAGGTTCAATTGGGATCACTTGGCCATTACTTTAAAACAGATTTGATTGTAGGAAGTATGGCCGAGTTTTTCTCATTGTATCTCCCTTATATTACTCCTGATTACATCATATTCAAGCAATTTATCAGAGGACAAACGACAAACATAACAAACCGCATTGGTAACCGCACTCTGAAAATCCATATTGATAATTATATCGTTCTTTGAACCAGAAATATTTGTCAAAACTCTTTGTTGTATCAATGACATAAAATAGGTCTATTCGCTAAAAAAATTCTTTTAGGATTGTAATACATTTCCTTATTATTACAGTAAACTTTCTTAAAAATCTTGATACATCTGATACATGATTCTGAAAAGACCTCCGGAAATGTTTAAATTTTGTTAATTTCATCTGGGATAATAAGAACCGTTCAATTTTACTCTGATATTTTTTACATTCAAACTATCAAACTTTGAAGGATTTTTCTCTTGATTATTCTGTCTATCTGTTTGAAAACCTATGATAACGAAACTTGGGATTGAAGATATTTCTATAAATATTTGTGATATCGAACGAATAAGTTTTTTCCGGAAATACCTTTTTGTTCAATACATTGCCAATCTAGAAAATTAAACATAATGTTTTGACTTTTTGTAAATTTCATCATTCAACCTTATTTTACTAGTGATTTTTATAATCAATCATTGGAACTCTAATAAAAAAATCTGTAATTGTTATTTTTCCCATCAACAGGCATAACATTTCCAGTTGCAGTCTTCAGAATCACATCATCGTCTTCTGCTCTTATAAAACTTAGATAAAATCCTCCTTTATAGATCGGGAATAGTAACATTTTCAAAAAAATCCTAATCCAAAATGAGATAAATTTCCAGCTGCTTCAAAAAACACCAAATTTATGGATCAAAAATCAGTGAAAAAAACCAAATGAAATCGATTATATTCCAATAAGAAAAAATATTAAAAGACTTCAAAAAATCGTTCTGACTATTCACGACTCTGAAGGAAATCTATTAAATAATGAGAGTAAAACAACAATATATTTAAGATTGCAAGTAACTAGTTAAATTTCTTTCTATCTAAATGGAGTCAGTTGTAGACCTACTCAATAATCAACTTACATTCAAATAATAAAGGACATTGTAACGATTTGTTGACGAAAAACAATGTAATCTGGTTTAAGGCTAAAGATGTTTGTGAAATATTAGGTTATGAAAAAAACAAAACACGCAATTAAATTAAATGTTTGATGATGATGACAAAATTCAATATTTTTTACTTAAAAAACAAGGGGCTATTTGAATGGCCCCTTAACAATCTTCATCCTGACACTGTTTTTATCAATGAATCTGGACTTTATTCTTTAATTTTGAGATCACATAAAAAAGAGGCAAAAATCTTCAATAATTTGGGGTTACAAAAGAAAAGAAGTTTTGCCAAGTATTCGTAAATTTGGTGAGTACAAACTTGAAAACAAGATTAAATATTTAGAGGGACGAAGTTAAACACTTGCAAATTAAAGATGAAATAAAAACGGAAATAATCGCAAAACAAAGTGTAAAAATTGACTTAATGAAAACCAGAACTTGTTTGTAAAAATTTTGATAAGAAAAAACACCATGTTTTTGTAATAATTAAGAAGAATCACATGTGGGAATATCCTTATTACGTTATCAGAGCTCAAAAGAGAGAAATACCGAAAAGATTGAAAGAAACTTGAAAATTGATTAACCAGAAATGGAAATTTTATTAAGACATGGAGATCCAAATAGTATAAATCTCTACAACCAAATGAAAGAATTTTTGAATATTTTATACAACGGAAATCATTTTACTACAAATATGGCAGAATCTCGACTGATTTTATAGAATATCTAAATTACACGATGAAAATTTTTTCTAAATTTTACTAAAAACTCTCGATTTATTATATTTTGGTTTGTAAATGTTTAGCATAACTAGGTAACCATTGTAAAATCTTTTTTTTTCATATTCACAAGGCATTTCGTTTTTATAACTTTCGCTGAAAAATTTTTTTAGCACAATCTTTGCAAAAAGCATCTTTTCTATCTTTACTATACTGCCAGTTATTAAATTCAGAAATATTTTTTATTTCTTTACAAAAGTAACAATTTTTTTCTTCTAAAGTTAATTTGTCCATTTTAACGTATAATTCCTTACAATAACAGTCTTTTCTATTCTCTTCTTGACACTTTGTACATTTCTTTTGAGACTCCATTTAAATAGAAAAAATTATTACACGATGAAAATGTTACTAAAATTTTATTAAAAACTCTTGACTTATGATATTTTGTTTTGTAAATGTTTAGCATAACTAGGTAACCATTGAAGAAACTCTTCCACATTCGCAATGAGTCGGTTTATTTTGACTTTCTCGGAGAATTCTTATAGCACAATCCTTACAAAAAGCTTGTTTTTTATCTTTACTATAATGCCAGTTGTGAAATTCTGAAATATTCTTAATTTCTTTACAAACGCAACATTTTTTCTCTTCTAACGTTAATTTTTCTATTTTTTCGTATAATTCTCTCTCATATTTACTACGGCAATCCTTACACATAGACCCTAATCCTTCTTTTTTATTCTTATTTTTATAAAAAAGCTTCAAAATCTTTAAATTCTTGACACTGTGTACATTTCTTTTGAGACTCCATTTATATAGAAAAAAATTACAGCTTTGACTTTCTCAATTCATATTCATAGAAATTTCCGGTTATTTCTTCATTATTTAAATCTTTTATACTATAAGTTACAGGATCTGTGTTATTAATTTGATTAAATTACAAAGATTTCTCTTGACCAATTGTTCTTATATTTGCTCGAAAATGTTTGTTTTTTACTAACAATTCTTACATGATCATTGACTTTAAATTTAGTTTTCGTGTGAATTTCTGGTGGAAACATACTTTAAAAACCGACTCTAATAACTCTTTTTCTGCATCTTTATCTACGTCTTTAGGCTTCATTTTGATTGTGCTATGAACAGTATCGTTATATTTCTTTACGATTTCTTGAAGAATATCGATCCATTTAAAGTTTTTATTAATCTCAAAAAGAACCTTCATTCTTTCATTTTGAGTTTGTTATATCTCTCTACAATACTTGATTTCTCTTCGTTTTCAGTATGATAAATCTTAATGTTGTATTTTCTCAAAACTTCGTTAAATTCTTTATTTTTAAACTCCTAAACCCTTATTCTGTATGAAGTAGATTTGGCGGTTTGTGATTGATCTTTTATCGCGTCTTTTACTATATCTTCGAAGGCTTTTGAAAAACATCTTTACCGTTTTTTCTTTTGATAGCTCTTGACCAAGCATGTTTTGAGAAAGTATCAATAACATTTAACATATACTTGAATCCATCATTTTGATCCGAATAGTTAGACATTATAAACTAAATCTGCTGCCCATAAATCGTCAATTCCTAATGTTATAATTTTTCTCTTTTTAAACTTCTTTCGTACCGGTGCATGAATTTCTCTAGCTTCAATCTCGATTTCTTCCTTATTCTTAGATTCTTTCTTTACTTGTTTTTCATAAGGATTCTTTATAAATTTACTCTTATTTGTCTTAAAATTTTGAACATTTTGCTGCAATTCTATACAATCCGTTTTGAGTTTGAACAATTTTAGAATCTATATTTTTTGTTTTCTTTTTACACTTGTGACAGTGAATTAAATCATCTTCCATTTACATATCAAAAGTTTCCAAGTTTATTTAATTCGTCTAATATATCAGATTTTGCTTCATTTTTATAGCCATACGGTACTGTATCGATCTTATTTTCTAGGACAATTCTCTTATCATCTTTAGCGTTCAGTGCCAGCTTGTTTATGGTAACAGTGTACAACTCATGTTTATAACTTTTGATGACTGTCATCTCCCTAAATTCTTCTTTATCTTCGAACAAACATTTCTTCAAGTTTTCGATATTTATTGTTTTTATTTACAAACGCTTCTCTTAATCCCTTTGCATCTTACTGGATTTTTGTCTAGATATTTGTACGAGGACATTTTCGATCTCAATCCACAAAATTCTTCTAAAACTTCGCTATTTAACTCATCTTTGAATTTCCCTATTACCTTCTTATTTTTAGTAGTGAAACATTCATGGATCTTTTGGATAATCACTTGTATCAAAACACACATCTAAATTTTCATTAATAATTTTAAAAAGGATCTCGTTTCAGTTCTAGGAAATAAACTGTCTGTATCCATGTAACACAGATTCAAATCTGGATCAAAACTCTTTAATTTTTCATAATAAAATTTATACATTAACAACTTTGACAAATCAAGAACTGAAAACCCTATGTAAATCGGCTTGTTAAATTTTAACCTTCTGTTTGTACATGTGACTCGCTATACAGTTGTCGTCAAAGATATTGAAGCATTTGAAATTTGTCTTCTTGGCATGTTTCATTGAAAATTCTTCATTACCGAGTTTGATATCACATCTATTTCGCACATTTTCCATACTTTTTCCAAAAACAGAGTTGTTCATTAACTTGTAAAAGTCCTTCTCAAAAATCACTTGTAGCTTTGGTTCCTCATATTAGTATTAAAAATCAATGTACTCTTTCATAAAAGGCTTCTGATCGAATGCAATAACTCTATTCACATGTTTTAACACCATTCCTTGTTCGAGATAGGAATTTTCAAATTTCTCGAGATGAAACAACGTATTCAGTTTTATCCAGTAGAGTTGTGCACAACTTGTTTTTAAAATGTTCAGGAGCAAGAGGCAAATCTTTATGATTTTCATGTAAATTTGTTGGATATCCTAGATCAACTTCTAGAATATAGCCATAATCTTCGTCGCCAGCGAGTTCTAAAATTGTTTCTTGCCATTCTGCTGTTGTATATGTTTTCGGGTTCATCCACTTGATTTCGTTATATGGTAAATTTTTTGCATAAGACCATAACCATAAAAGATTATTGGCGTCGACGTACAACAGATAGCTTTCTGGTTTTTGTCTTATCGAAATCTTTCAAATATTTGTTATTTGCTTTAACATATCGTTTTAATACATTGAGAAATGCCTCCCGCGAATACCTTTTTCAATCATTAAATACATATCGTAATCGTTTATCAGCTGAAGCTCAATTTTCGTTAATTTTAACATTGCGTCCCAAGCAAGACTTGGAGCTGTTAGATAATGTGCCGGATCAAGTTTATAGCAATTTAAGCAAATATTTCTGAAATTTTCAAATATATCAGCGAGCAATAGTACATCTTGGATATTGTCACAAATCAGAGTAATTTTTAAGATTTTTCCTCTTTTAATTTGTTCCATAACGCTCAAGTAGTGTTGATAATCTTTCTCAGATATGCTCTCGTCTGTCAAAAGTGAATAGAAATCTTGAATTTTCAGCTCTTCTGTGTAATCCAAGTTTTTCAATACTATCGATAAATTCGTAAGGAAATATACCTTTTCCAGATAGAATTTTAAAGATTTCTTCTTCGTCATTTTGGTTGTATTTCTAGAATTGCGTTCAATATTCGTCCATCTTGTATAAAATGATTTGTATGTTTGAAGTCTTCTTTCTTTAGATTTTTAGCTAACTTTTCTATAGGACGAGGCCATGAATCTGAAACGTGTCTACGAACGAAAACTTGATGAATTTTCTTGGCTTATCACCTTCGAATTCATATCCATATCCTGAATTTACTGAATAATTTATATATTTTTCATCTGTGTTTGCGATCAAATCAACATTTCCATATGTGTTTAGCCATCTCTTTTATGTACAAATGAGTTATCGTAATTTGACATATTATGACAGAAAAACTGGGATGTTCTGGGGAAATTTCAAATTCAGATTACAACATGAATGAGCTGCGCCTCGAAACTTACCGGTTAAATGACAATGATCTCTCACTTTATTATAACTCTTATCTTTCCAAATATCAGGAGTAAAACCATACTGAATTGACCCATACATCATAAGCAGACCATTCGCAAATATGACAAACGTTTGCATTTTGGTATGAAATTTCTTCTTCTTCAGTCAATTTCATAGGTTTTTTGTTTCTTAGAATTATATTTTGTAGCTATGTATTTTGATATTTTTATTGAGTTCTTCAAACAATTTTGCAGGAACATTTGGCAAATCTTCTTCATTTTTTGCTCGATAACATATCGGCTTGTACATACGATTGGTCACATTCGAAAACTAAATATAGAGTAAAACCATAAGGAAATATGCTTCTGAACCTTGGTTGTAGTCGATCTTTGTGGATTGTTTTTGCATGTGGGAATCTTCTCTAATATGCTTTCAAAAATCCATATAAATAACGTAAAGGATGAGAAAATTTCTTTTTGATAATTAGTAAATGTTGTTGTTTGACCTGGAAACGGCATAATTGGCTTACAAAACTTCATGTTTGCTTGCAAATTTCTAAATGATCTGTTAAATCTCCAGATTTGTAGAAATGGCTTAAACATCTTCTACAAAGAAACTTTTTGTGCTCATGCTTAGATAACTGAGAAGAAACAAGCTTATTTAAATCGGTTATTCAAAAACATAATGAGATTTATCATCTTGTTTAACATACAATAAATCAATGTTTAATTCAGCGTCATATTTTTCTGAAATTTGTAACGGAAACAATGTTAATTTTTTCATCATCAAAACTGTAAAACATTCACAGGCCCGGACATTTTTGGATATTTGTACTTAGGATTGAAGCTTCGTTTTTCAAATGATTGTATATCTTTCAGAGACATTGGATACTGAAAACCCGAAAATATTTCGTCATTCACAAATTTTTTCGTATTGCTTTGCTCTGTCAACATGAGTCTCAGGTTTTTCAATAGCACATCGGATAGAATAAATTAAAAACAGAAATCATCTTTAATTTTTTATATTTATACAAGCTTTCTTAACTTTGATATTCTTTGGTAAATCGAATGTACGATCCTGCATTCATCATTTCGTGTTTGTTAAGGCTCAAAACTAGTTGTTTGCAGCTTTTAAATGTCCATCCGGAAACCTTTATTTGGATGATTTGTCTGTTCTCTATGTGTTAATTTATTTAAATTGTTTAGTGATAAAATCGTTTACATTGAAGATTTCATCTGCTTTTATAGTAAAGTACATTGGGCAAGTTTGTGGTTCACCATTCACTAAAGTTTCGTTCGTATTCACATTCTAAAGATAGATAACCTTTCATATTTTTAACGGATTCTTGAAAATTTTTCGATTTAAAAATTTTGATTTCTGGCCTCATAATTGATAGATACTTGTAAATTGACATGAAATTCATCGTTCAAATTCGTTTAAAATGTATTGTTTTGAACAGACCGTGCATAGAGGACAAAACTTCGACATCGATGATATTTTTCAGGATTTGTGTTTATCTATTTGTTCGATCGTTTTCAGACTTAGTTTTTTCGTTAGTGTTGATAGATAATTGTTTCGGCGATTGATTGAATTTTTTCATCACTAAATACTTTAAGATCTTTCTTTTCAACTTTAAAAATTTTTCTTTAATTTCCTCAATTTATCTATATTATACATCCTCTCGTGATTAGCAATTTGATTTTCTCTGGCCCATTGTCTTAAATAATTTAGTTCATTATCGTAAATTTCTTTGTTCTTCAAATGAATCTTTGAGTTGTAGTGCCGATCATAATGATGTTTAAAAATTTCTTTTTTACAAAAGGGACATGATACCTTTTCGCGCTCCATTTAATAAGGAAAAATTTTATGAGTTGAGTTTCACTATTTAGTGGAATGTCTTTTTGTTTAACGGAAATTATTTGCTAAATTCATATTATTTTCTTTTCATTCCTCCTAATACTTCAAAAATATACTCTCTCGCTGCTGAAAAAATCTCGATTTCTTCCGTAATAATCTTTGTAATCATAGACAAAATATCCTAAATAGTTGTACAATAGAATGAAATTATTTCTATTTATCTCTGTTGTAGAAATGGTAAACATAAACATTTTGTGCTGAAAAATTTATATCTTGGTAGACTTAGTTTCCATAATCTCCATTTATAAAAAAATCTTTTTTGTTTAAATGGAAGAGTACAATGCCAACTGTTTACAAGTGTTATAATAGAGGAGAAATTATTGATAAAAAATATTTAGTTTGTAGAGATTGTAATTTAATTTTGTACGAAAGACCTAAACCTAAGAAATTACGAAATAAACTAACATATTTGAATAATCTGCTTATAAAAATTACAATACGGAGATGAAAAACAAACAAAATTTGTTACAGAGTTTAGGAAAATAAATAAAAATTTTTACTTATCTCTTAGAAACCGTTGAAAAAATTATTTTCCTTTTCAAAGAATACATTAGGTTTGTAGGTATCGATACACACGTTTATTATGAAAAGATATTACCTGTATTTTTTCATTATCTGGATGTTGAATTTGTCTACGACTTTAAGCCAGAAATCCTCGATGATTTTATAGTACATTTGGAGAAATTAAACGAAGAACCTCGTGAAAAGAATGCGGTTTTACTCACATTCTCCCCGACTTCTCGAGTGATTGTTAGCAAATTTCATTTTTTTTCCGTCTTTAAATTTTTTCTATTTAAATGGAGTTCTTGAAGGAGTTAAATGATATTGGAGAATGTAAATTCAAAGAGTATAAAGAAGTTAAATGAATTGGAAGAAAATAAGAAATACAAAATTTTGAATTTGGAGAAAATAAAAGATAGATTCTGGTTTACAATAATTGCCGAGTTGGAAGATTATAAAAGTACACTTACCGAACAGACTTTTGACTGTTTTGGATGAAAAAAAAGATTAAAGAATTAAACAAAAATGAAAAATTACACTTGATTGTTACTGGAAAGAAGACTATTAAAGATAAAGAAATTACAACAATTAACTTTGTAGAATAAGGATTTATTTCGTGGCTTGATCAATATACTTCCAACTCCTCGGGGCTCCAACCGCCATGTAAACGCTTGAATTTTTCAAGAATTAGATTTTCTTTTTCTTCTTTAGAATCACAAGGAATATTACGAACATTAATGTGTTTCATTTCATCCAAAATGTCATCAAAAACGAAAAGCAAAAATTCTTTGTTTTGTTTAATGAATTTTATTGATAAATCTTGATATTGACAAAGAGTCTCTAGTAATGCTGTATAATTCCTACATCCTCTTTCATAAACACTTCTGTAGCTCCAATCCTTCATAGTTTTGATCAAATTATAGTGGATAAAGTTATAATAGTGCCCAAAAAACTCCATACAAAATTGCTTAAAATATTCTGTTTGTTGTTTTTCTTTTAACCTTTTTCCAAGATCTTTTGAAATTAATTCATACATGTCCGCTAAAACTAAACCGTGTTGAAATATATTCGGAATCCAATTCCTTTAAATTTAATGCTGATATCAATTGTAGTTTGAAATGTTGTTCTGGTAACTCTTTGAACTCTTTACAAGTTTTCCCCCTTGGCAACTTCTTGAAATGCTAGAAATCGTAGAGACTTTGGTGAGTTCATGTTGTTTGGTGACTATTTAGTAGAACAGATTTTTATTTAAGAAATATCTGTTCATTAAAATTTGTAGAATATAAAGCACTGAACTTGTCACTACGGATTAATTTCACTAAGTCTTGTTCCAAATAGAGCTGAAGATGAAGAGAATGCGAATATTAAACCAGTAAACAGTGAACTTTTAACATTCCTGGATCAAAAGTATAGAGTAAAATTTAAATATGGACTGAATAGTGTGAGGGTCTGGACGGGAAAGGCTGTTCTCCTGTGTGCCGCGCAGTGCTACCAACATTTCTCGCTCAATCGGTAATGCCAACATATTCTAAATTCAACATTCGAGTATTATAAATTCCACCAATTTATGTTGTCATACTGTCATGAAAAATTGCTTGAATTACAGTTTACCATAGTTTATTTAAGTAAATTGTATTGTGAATTGTTTTTTACATATTTATGGTGTATTGAACAGTATTTGTATTGATTTTTGGGCTTGTCCCAAAAGTGATCCAGAACCGCCATATTATTATCTACTTATATATATATATATATATAAACTGTTTTTAAATATTTCATATAGGTGTCTTATTCTTTTATCTTTTGGCACCTTTTTATATCAAAGATACTACTAACAAGAATATCTCCATGACAAATTTTTATCTCATTTTATTTTGTCATGAAATTTTTTTTTATTATTTGTCATTACTTACAGAGAAAAATACAATATTTTAAGTAACATTGTAACCTTATGAAGCGTTTCTATTACTGTATAATGTAATGTTCTTATCTGTTATTTATTGTACTGTAGAAGAAAGAACTGGTGTACGTTTAAGAAATTAATTGAATGATTTAACAGTTGTAGACCATATTTCTCTCACAAACTCCGTTAAATAAGTTTTTAAATTTATTTAATATAAACAATCAAATATCATTTATTGATTATAAAATTTCCTTTGGAACCTCGAAATTATTACATATAAGCTAAATTGTTCCAGTGTTATGTTGAAACTAATTGCCTCTGAAACAAGGATGTAAACTGATTTTGGTAATAAGAGATAGAGGAAAAATAACCATTATATCTAAATAATAAACATATCTCATCCTTGTGGTTCCTCATATTGGCCCTGGACCTTCTCCTGCTTCTGGCCATTACATCGTGTTTCTGTTGGTGCTTCATTGCTACTATTTGAAAGAAATTGAAAATACTGAAATATAGAACTTTTAACTTAGCCAAAAACTTTTAAACACTTATACACTCTGTTGTATCCATGGATATTACATAAATTATATTTATAATTCTTTTTAAAAAAATTATGGTTGCCTGTAAAGTCGGTTTTACGGGCGAAGATTTTACGTGACAACGTCTTTTTCTCGGTAGAATATTTATTGATATGAATATTATTAAATTGCACAATAGGAACAAGGAATTGAATGAAAATAAGAATTGCACAAATTTTAACTATAGAAATATATTTTGTTTACTAAAACATTGTACATAATTTGAAATTAATTAAAATTTGTTATTGTAAATGGTAAAGTTGAATAAAACATTTACTAAAATTGGAATTTGAAATTCTTGCTAAACACAGTTAAATTCTAACTTCGCGCGTGGTGATTGGTCGGTTTAGTTCGTTTGTTTGGTCGCACTGTTATGACAGGTTAGAGGTTATAATTTGTTATTTTAAATGTTTGACTAGCAATACGCGCTGTTTCTTCCCAATCGACTGAATTACGATTGATTGCAGAGTGATTTAAACTAATAATTTACTTAACACTATCAACATTTGTCAATAGTATGACATAACCTATAAACTCAGTTTCTCAACTTTTGTGTCAATCTAACAATTAATCAATCAATCATAGTTTACGATAATGAAATATCAGTGTACAATTATTTACCTTTATTGTTGTAGTTGTTGTAAATGACGAATCTAAGCACTCCACATTTTCACGAATAAACATAGTTATCTGCTTTATCCCGTGCGGCGGACCCACAGTTATCTGCTTTATCCCGTGCGGATCCCGTTCGTGAGGCGGACCCACTGGACGGGCATCGTAACGTTACCGGGCGTTACACTTTTTCATGAGTGACTCCGAGCCGCAACCTAATTTAAGACGTTGTCACGTCAAAAAAACTTATATTATTTCTTAAAACACTTAAACACCTTAAAAAAACTACCATAATATTACTTTTATAGCAAAACTTTAAGTAAATTACTTGAAAGGTTGGTAAAGTCAAAATATTTGTTACCACTCCAAGAGGATAGGAATTTAAAGTAGAAAATTTAGAAAGTTTGGGCCAAGCCTCAAATTAAAACGGTTTTAAAACGTTTAAAATATGTAGATAAGTTATAGATTTAATATGAAGGAAGTGATAGGAATCCTTTTATTTATGAATAGAGGAAATTACACATATTTTTTAATTTAAATATAGCTTAAGGAGATAGCATGTTTTTAAATAAATATGAGTAAAATACCATGGTTACTCTATGCATCTAATCTTTCCTGGTTCTTAACTTGATATATTACGGAGGGTCTCCTTGTGGAGAGTTTAAGGTTGTTGATTGACGCTTCAGTAAACGCATCAACCCTCGGAAAAATGAGACACCCCTCTCAAGATTTTGACTATTTCCTTGGATGAATACATACAGTGCGGATCTTCATGACTACAGTGGATTGTGTTTATACATAATGCGCACAATGTGAGGTTGCATCATCTTGTTATAAGCAATATATGATAGATGTAATAGACATTTCACATATAACTGCGCAATTTTCATTATAACTTGGCATGTAAAACATTATATACAAAGTACATACAAAATACGCATTATCATTGTAATGGAAATTGTTAGCGATCATTTTCCAATAAATTTTACAAGGATAGAGATATTTTCTAAACGTAAATTTGTTGTATTTATTATAACTTTCAAACGTTATATCACAACAGGGATTACGATATGAAAATCTTAAGTAGCCTCCTATATCTCTTATTTAAGAGGGAGAGGAAGTAGATTAATAAGGTAACAAATAACGATACAAAGTATTTAATATCACTATTATGGACATTTTACGCATACATCTCAATTCATTTATAATATATTAGGCTTTATCAGGATATAGTTGCCCCTACCACCCTGTAATATATAAATATGAAATAGTAAAAGTAAAAGGTTAGTTAATAAGATTCAGTAATGTTTAATAATGTGTATGACGTCATGTAGTACAGTGATCACAATTACTTGACAATATTTAACTTGCTGTATAACATTAATCAAGAAAACGTATTGGAATCTATATAAGAAAAATAGGACCATATAGGACCAATGAAATAATCAATAAAATATTATATTGGCTGTATTGACGCAAAACATTTCTTCACACGTCTCTCCATCTGTCCATATTAGAGTACATTATATTGTCAGTCTCAAGTTTTCAACCTTGTCATAATAACGAATTACAGTTCTATATACAGTAAAGTTACGTACAGACGCAAAACCGTTAAAAGATTGGTAATGAGATATCACATTCAGTTTAGTTTTTACGAGGATCAGTATAAGTCCATGTTTACTAGTCCAGTCCAGCCCATTGTCGATTGTCCTGAAACTCAGTAATCATTAAAAAAAATATTATTGATCACGTATTTTCCCTGGACTCTTTTGTTACAGAGAGGATTAATAACAGCAAACACTAAGGTTAATAACTTCCCTATAAAATATTAAGAGAAATACGTTAAAAATCCAGCCATAATACAAAAACCGTTCAAAGATTGGTAATGAGATATCACATTCAGTTTAGTTTTTACGAGGATCAGTATAAGTCCATGTTTACTAGTCCAGTCCAGCCCATTGTCGATTGTCCTGAAACTCAGTAATCATTAAAAAAAATATTATTGATCACGTATTTTCCCTGGACTCTTTTGTTACAGAGAGGATTAATAACAGCAAACACTAAGGTTAATAACTTCCCTATAAAATATTAAGAGAAATACGTTAAAAAATCCAGCCATAATACAAAAGAAATTTAATGAAATAATAAAAAAAATATATTTAAATTCTCTTTATGAACTATTGTAGTGTTTTTGTTGAGTTAAATAAATGTTAAATTTAGGAAGTAAACTACTTTTGGTAAGAATAAATAGTGAGAGAGAGAGGTGTGACGTCTGATGTAAAAAATTACTCAGCCATGTGAGTCCTGGTCCTGGTCCTGCCTCTGACCATCGCATCGTGTTACTTGTAGTCCTCCTCTGAGTGCGGAATTAAATGATTATTAAAGAAGTTAATATTGATAACATTAATATTATACTTTGATACAATTGTACCTATACGTGTTTTGGTGCTAATAGGCAAAATTTTACCTACTGAGATAGAGATAAACTTTCTTAAGCACTTAACAATAATGAAAAATCTAAGTTTTGAAGATATAGTAAAGAAACTTAGTGATGAAAAAATTCACGTAGAAAGCCTATTGTTCTTTAAACCAAAACTCCTCAGTAAAAAGAAGCTAGACATGTACTAGTATTGAGGTATTAATTATTAATGTTAAATTAAGTGGAGTTTATTTCAGTAGGCAACACGTTTTTACGATCACTTTACATACATGGTTGATCCTTCTTAAATGAGGAATACGATTACTATCAAACAAAAGTATCCTAATACCTTTTGGATTAGTTAGATTAGGTTGATTGTAACAATGTGAAGAAGATATAGAAGCACTGTGAGGGCTCTGCACGTGCATGTAATTTCTGCTCGAATAAAGTTAATACTTTCCCCATTATAATTATTTATTTACTGATTTTAAGTTACGTTATCTGATGTTTAGCCTCTTATTTAAAGTATAACTTTAGTTAAACTATTGTCTAACATATGTTGTACACAGTCAATGAAAGAAACAATTGTATTTTTATTTAGTAATTAATCGGTAAGTGAATTTACTGAATTTACAGAGCTAATCACTGCACGGTCTAAGATTTTAGACTTTGGAACTGAGCTAGAGTTAGCACACATTCAAAGTCTGTGTATGACCGTACTCATTGTCAGCATCATCGACCTCGTATTTGTTAATTCTCCTCCTTATTCTGTATGATAGGCGTAATAAGCCTTAAAAGGGAAACGACCGTATGTTAAAACAACATAAAGGTCCAGATTTACACATATTGGCTACCGCCTGGTAGCAAACGTGTTAAAGTTGAATTTTATCTTGTTCCATGTAAAACTATAGTCATTTAATGCCTTTTTGTAGTTTAAGAGAGAATTATAAACTTTAAAATTACTTTTTTAAATTACAGTAAACTTGAAGTTAGTACTGGTAAAACAGTGTACATATTTAAAAAACCTTACAAAAATGTTCTAAATCACCATACCTTGAAACATTAAACTTAACAACAAGACAAACTATGAAGTTATGAAGGACTTCTAAAGAAATAATAAAATAGTCAAACGGGACAACATTGCTACATTTTAGGTATTTTAATTTGCAAAATATTTTAATTATTTTTTATTTTCAGTTATTAACAAAAAGGATTAAATTAATAGATGCATATATTTTTAATGAGCTTGTTTTATTTTGGATTTTTATTTGAGTGTGTTAGTTAGATTATATGCTGCTCTAAATTTAAAAAAGTAAAGAAACATATTATATTATTATTCAGTTAGCATACACTAATTTGACCTCAATTTCAATATTTATTCTATGATAATACGTAAGACAGAAGGCTGTTTGACTTAAGTAAGAAAATACTTCTCTTATATAAGTATTTATTTGTCATCAAATATGTAAAAACAGGTAAAATTTCACCACGTGTTACGGTTTTATTTGATCTTATATTACAAAACAATTCGCCCTGTATTCTTTGGGAACAGAGATGATTATAAATAGCCTAAAATACAACGTTTGCAGTTTTTAAACAAAGCTATGACAACCTTAATAAATCTAGAAATCAAATCAACGAAATAATTAAAACGTATTTCAATGTCGTTATTTAGTAATAGTGTTGTGACTAACTGTTCCGTTGTCCTGTCACTAAAACTAGGATTTATAAACTGCTTTGTTAGTGAGAGATCGTGGATCAGATGCTGTGATTTCTAAGAAAATAATATAAGTAACTCATCTGTAAGTTCTGGTCCTGGTCCTGGCCACAATGGATCCTGAAGGGTTTTACCGGCCGTACTCGAAATAGAACAATTTTCATCATAAACTAAGCGGTAGAAAGATTACGGAACAAAAGTATCTTGTCGTTTCTATGGATATACATAATTTTATATATTGTAATGTTGAGTAAGTTTCAAATGTTTTCCTGATTTTCTTTAATCTTTAATTGTGCAGGCACGTTCTTTTCTTATGCCACGTCTCTTACTGAAATGCCATAAAATTCCCTTAATTTGATTCGTACACTCTATATTTACAAATGTATAAAACATATTTATCTAATAATACTTCACGAATTATTGAATAATAATATTATATAAGCATTGGAAACAGATTCTTCCAAATTTTATTCAGATCGAGTATATTACAGTTCTGAAACAAATATATTTATGATAAAGCCTATATCTTTCGGGTTTAATTTGAAAATTGAAAACAACTTGACGTTTATATCATAAAAATATAAAGTATGTTTAGTTTTTACGTTCATACGAATATTATGGCGTTAATATTCTATATTTGAAACCGGTGTAATCTACTGCTCGAGCTGCGAAGTATTTATAAGTTTCACTTTGATGAATATTCAAATATGTAAATGTACGGGTTTTTGTCTAATGAAGAAGGTCTTGTAGCTGCTGTTGTGGCCAAATCTTATATAACTATGAGTTAGCTAATTTTTAATGGAACATGTTAATGGACAATACGTCTATGGGAATACCTTCTGGCTCAAATTCTTTGTATTTTTAATGGAAAATTTTAATTTGCCTAAATGCCTCGTTTTAGAAGATATAAAGGCATGCATAAGTTGGTCTGAGAAGCATATTTAAATAAAAAATGTCTATTTCCGAACTTTATAATTAATCTATGACCTTGACCAAACCTTATTTCCAGAAGTGCCTTACCATTCAATATACCAGTGAAGGAAACGATTTCAATGTGTACGCAAAGGTTATTTATAACCTATTCTAGATGGAAGATACGAAACTAGTAGTCTATTAATAGTTGTGACATAGATTGGAAAAAGAATAAAGCTAAAAAAGAAAGACTCAAAATATCGAGTAATCGTCAAAATGAGAAGAAACAACGAGACATATTTGCAATACAAGCATACAACTACATACTACAAAACAGTGCTTGAAACGCAAAAATACAACGCTTAAAAAGTAATTAAGAAAGAAAATTACTCATCGTAAAAAATTTTGCATCAAACGTTAAAAGATAGAAAGCTCTACTGCTGAAGGATTTTAAAATATTCTTTCTATTGTTTGGATACATTGTAGAAAGATAAGGACTAGAGAAATTATACAGGATTATTCGTAATAATCATGTTATTTAGCATGTTCTCTATCCTGTGCTGAAAATTTAAAATAATGAGAATTAATATTGTTCCTTCTTAAATGGAGATTCCAATTAAACTGCAACTATTATTACTTCCTAGCTTCATACTAATCTTGTAACGTGTTTATGAGAGGTTAACACGCATACTATGTACCTTATGGACTACCTATAATACCTATAATATAATAGGGCATATTACATTGTGTTCTATACGTATTGTTAAATAAACAACAAGAAATCAACCATTCCGAAATAGTTTGAGGAATAAGAATTAAAAAATTATTTAAGACGTTAGGAAAGTTACGTTTAAAATATTTCATACTCCCGTGGTTTGGTTAAAAAAGCTCTCACTTGTGGATCAAAAATTACCAAAGTAAAAATGTTTACACGAATATTAAAAATATAACAAATCCGAGGCCAGCGGTAATCTAGCATTTGAATAAATTGTTTTGTGAAAATACAGCTTCTACTCTATTGCTTCTAAAATATACTATTTATAAATAATTATTTTGCGAAATATGCACATATACTAATTACAAGATGTAGAGATTTTGATATACTGAACAAGACAGGATGTAAATCTAAAAAAATACATGTGACATTACATTATTTATTTTATTTTTCTATAAATGAGAAAACTTATTACTTTATAATTTACTTTTTAAACGATAAGTCAGGGATCTTTTAAATTGAATTTAAAAAATAAATATAATTCTAATACAGAGGTCACAATGGTCAAACGACATTGATTTGTTTATAAAATAAAATTTTTTAAATTACTTCCAATAAAAAAAATCTTAGATAAATTTAGTAATCAGTATTTCCCAAAACTATCAAGCTCAACCCATTTACTAAGCTCTCTAAAATAAAGTATAACTATTCCTATTATTTTTATAAACCCAAAAAAATTTTTTTAAAACACCATTCTTTGATTGTTGATAATATAATGTGCACTAAGAATGTATTACACATTCATGTAAATTAATGCTATTCCAATATCTTTGTGGATTTGCAGTTAATTTAAGTTACTCATTAATCGTATTAAATAACTGTAAAGGTTATGATAACTATCATTTTTATGCCATGTTTGTAGCTAAGATCAAACTACAACAAATTAGTTGCAATAATAAATTGCAAATTTAGTTGAGTTCATAACAGATAAATGCCATATATTTAAACCACATTTACGTGAATTAAGACAAACCGTTGGCGGAGCCACATTCATACACAGACAAGTAAACTAAACCACCAATCATAATTGAATGAATAGAATCGCAATTCTGTGTGCTGAATTAAGTGTAATAAATCACTGTCTCTGTTGAACTTTCTAAGGAAAATTTTTTTTAAATATAACATTTTAATCGAGTAACCTTTTATATTCTAAATAATTACGTCCATTTAATTATATTTAATTATACGTTTAAAAGTCAAATTTTAAAACTTACAATTTACACTGAATATTGCCTTATTTACAATAAGTCAACGTTTCATTTATAAATTTAGCGTCAACTCTTCATTAAGGGACTTTAATTGCCATTATGAGAGTTTTCAATTACCTGACTTCTAAATGAAGCAAATATATTTAACTTGTTGAAGAGTAGCTGCAAGTGGTTACAAAATATTACTGACGGTTATAGCCGTTTTATTCCATAAGAGTAATGTCGGTTTCAACCGTCCACCACAGGCTTGTTCAAGTAATCAATATTACAACAGTTTATGGCCTGTAGTGGCGTTCTTACTATTTTGAATGGAAAACGTTCAATGTAATTATTGCTATGAGATGCTGGCTCCTAGCGACATTATGTAAAGTCACAGCTATTCCACCTAATTTTTCAGAAGTTCTCCTTTTTGGACATTATTAGGTACTATACCGGAGTGAATATGACCGTTTTTTGAATACTGTTGTAAAATGAGTGGTTATCTGGATTAAAATGATCGTATTCAGGTAAATGCAATTAGACATCCTTTAATATGAATTAAAATAATATAAAAAGAAAAGAAACTGCTTATGAGTGCGCTAATCGTGAATCTGCGTGTTTACAAAATGATGAAGCTTTGCCAAAATTAAAAAAAGTACAGTTTTATCGCCTAAATTGTAAAGAAACGTATTGTTTTGGTCTTTTAAATTATATCAAGACATTTTGAATGAACACAACTATTAAGTGTTCTTTACTCCCTGGAGTCCAATCATGATAAACCTACTCTATTAGACCCTAAGTAGGTTGTCGGTTATAGCTTGTACCAAAAATTTATTTTAGCTTGCAATATTTTACTGTACTAAAATAAAAATTTACGTATAGGATAAAGTAATTAGGACTAATATTGGTCTTGAAGTGTTTTTGGAGTAGCTGTATAAGGAAATAAAAACATCAAGAGTGTAAATTTTTATGTGAAAATATACGTTTACAGATATAGATAGGTATTTAGGTATAGAGTAAATACATAACAGGAATTATTTTAATTGTTCAAAGTAAATGAATCAGTACAAATTTTCATAGAAAATAAGAAAAGTTTCTGGGGAAAAACTAGAACTTAGGAAGACAGCTTATTGTTAGGTTCTCTAATATTCATGCTTAAAACTGTTCTTACTTTTCATAGCAATGTGAAATAAAATTTCCTTTAGTATGAGGGAGATGTAACATAAATATTCAATATAGTTATTTGAGTTTTTGTGTGAAGCAATAGTGAACAACACCGAGACGTTTTAGTAGCCTTCAGTTTTTTAAAAAACTTAAAGGTCCTAAATCTATTATTTTAGACGATTGGTGAATTTTTTACCTAAAAATTAAAGTAAATAAACTTGGATCTGAATAATTATAATTCCTAAAGTGGAAAAATATTGAAGTAATTGCACAAAATGTAAAATTCTGCACCGAACTGTTGGTGCAGAAATTATACTGATACTTTTATTTCAATTCAAATACTAACGAAGAAGTTTTTTCTAGGAATAATTGTACTTCAGACTAGGTAAAGATTATTCTTACTCTAGCCCTGAAGTGGATAAGCTGAGATAGTAACTACTATGGTAGAGGATGTCTAGGCACATTCTGGTATTAACCTTTCCAGTTGTGGTCCCCAATCCGGTCACGTGTCGACAACATTAGGGTACAACTACATTAACTAAACTTTAGACATCAATCCTATCACACCAGTTTACTGCTCTCTTCAGGGTTGCACGAGTCAACTCCCTGACTGTGGTTTTATATTTAGCAGTCACAAGAACTATTTTTTCATCTCCTCTGAATACACCTTTGCTAAAATATCACTATGGTTACAGACATAAACAGGTGGTATATAACAAGGAGAAAGGACGCCATCCTGGGGGGGAGCCTGGATGGTCGGTAGTCTTAAAACAGAAGATAATAAACTACTGCAGGTGTCGCAACATACTGCTTTCAGAGAAATCACACAATAGCTCCTTGGAAAAATTAAATCTTACAATTTAGTACAAACAAGCTTATTGTGTAGTCGTTCTAAAACATGGTGTCCTTATATTTAGATTTTTGTGAGAGTTTGTCGCTTAAATAAGAGGAAGATTAAAAGACAGCAACACAATTGTTTAAGAAAACTGCATTAACTAAGTTAAACACTTATAAAAACCGAAAGGTTTTAACAACGTTCAACTTTCACAAAGTATCAGTTCTTGTTTATACCTTTTGGTGGATCTTCCATATCGCATATCTTTGATAACATGTGACCACTTTAATAGTTTAACTAAAACTAAACGGATGTTAGTCATAATCATTAATTAGAATTTTTAATAAAAAATATTTCTTTGGTTAGTTGCATGATTTAATAATACTCTTATTCAATTGATATATTTATTGCTTAGAACATTATTAAAGTACTTTACTCCCGCAATGTTCCCTCTCGATTTATCAGTTCAGCTCGACCAATTATTCTCCATTCGGTTCTTTTTATTTTTTATAAAAATTGTACTATTATTTGTAATTACTTACAGGGAAAAAATAGAATGTTTTTATTTATATTGGAACCTAATCAGGCGTTTCCAGTAACGTATAACTTAAGTTCCTCTTCTCTTATTTACTGTTCTGAAGAAGAGATCTGGTGTTTATTTAGGAAACTAATTGAATAATTTAACAATTATAGACTATATTTCTGTTATAAACTCACCATAACGTTTTTTTCTATATTTATTGATTTTAAACAACCAAACTCAATTTATTAAGGCATTCTAACCATTGTCAACTAGCATACACCGTCAGTCATGGTTCCGGTGACGGTAATGTCTGGGTTAAGTTGAACAGCCTTACCATTTACAGTGTGTACCTCTCCCCAGTTACTCCTGTATCTGGAAAGTTTGGAAGCGCTGGAAAACAATCTCCGAAACGTCCCTGGGCGTGTTTTAGTTTCGGGTGACTTCAATGCCCGTACGGTCGAAAGGGGTATGCCCGTGACTAACGTGAGGGGAAGACATATGTTGGAGATGGTCTCGAGACTCGATTTGGAAGTCGTAAATATATGGACAAGGCCGACCTTCCAAAGCACTCTTGGTGAGTCAATACCAGATATTACGCTGGTTCGGCCGATTTGAACCCTTTAGTAGCGGAATGGCGAGTGATGGACGCGTACACTGCTAGTGACCACGAGCTCATCGCTTTTCATCTTATCGATAATCGGTTGCCGCGGCGAGCGAATACCCGAAACACTCTTGGCTGGAATCTGGCTAAGCTGGACAGGGGAAAAACTCGTCGAGCAGCTAGATCTTAGTATCGAGGCTGGTGTTCCGATGTTTCCCGAGTCCACGGCAACAGCTGAGGTTGAGGCTTGTATAGAATCTTCCATGAAGCTGATAGAACACGCTTGTGATTCGTCAAAGCCTCGGAAACGACCCTAACGGGGCCGTCTCTAAGCCTTCTGGTAGACGGAAGAAATCGGCGAGCTCAGAAGAACTGCACTAATGTGCAGACGTAGAGCGCAGCTAGCTCGAAACCGGTCTGAAGCTATAACTAGGTCGGCAGAGCATAAGGCTGCTAAGAAAGCTCTGAGTGCAGCAATCCGTCTGAGCAAGTCACGATGCTGTCGTGAGCTCTGCCAGGAGGTGAACTCCAACCCTTGGGAAAGATTATACAGACTTGTGACAAAAAAGCTCGGAGGAATGGCGGCTAATAGCACGGAAATGCCTTCTGGAATGATTTCAGCGATCGTGAAAGCTCTCTTCTCAAGTCACCCTGTGAGGCGGGAGGAGATAGTAGCGAGGCCGGTTGCAGATGTTCCCATTTTTACAGAGCAGGAGCTTATAGCAGCGATGTATACTATGCGCAACAAGAGTTTGGTAGCGGGTGTGTTCCCGTCGCGCTGGCAAGTTTCTAGGTTGGCGCTGATCAGCAAAGGAAAAAGAGACCCGAACTCCCCGTCGTCATACAGGCCACTTTGTATGCTTCACACCGCGAGGAAGCTCTATGAAAGGTTGCTGAAGCCCAGATTGCAGTTTTCCATCGAAGCCACCGAAGAAGTCTCTCCCTGGCAGCACGGCTTTCGAAAGCGAACTCAACTCTAAACGCCATTACAGAGGTGGTCAGTGTTGCCCAGCAAGCCGAAACAGCTTGTCACCAGGGTCGGCCGATTGTGCTGTTGTGCCGACGGATGCCTTGACGTAAAGAACGCGTTTAACTCTGCTCGGTGGGAGAACATTCTGGAGCCGTTGCAGCAGGACTTCAGCGTGACCGACTATCTACTGGTCGTTGTGCAGGACTACCTGAAGAATCGTCGGCTGTTGTATGAAACTAAAGAAGGAAGGAGACAGAAAGTGATCACTGCCGGTTTGGCTCAAGGGTCTATTCTCGGCCCAGACCTATGGAATGTTTTATACGATGGCTTGCTTCGCCTCAAGATGCCCCACGACGTCTTCCTCGTGGGTTATGCCGATGATGTAGATGCAGTCATCACAGCGAGGAATCCGGACTTGGCACATTTACGCCTTAATTAGGTAATGATTCAGGTCAAGGGCTGGATGACGAGCCACGGACTTGAGGTGGCGGTCGCCAAGACGGAAATCGTTATGCTCACTCGACGGGTAATCCCCGCTCTGATCTCTATGAATGTGGGGGGTGTCGAAGTTCGGACAAGGACTGCGGCGAAGTACCTGGGTGTGTTACTCGACTGCCGTATTCGGTATTAGGAGCACATTCAGGCGGTATGCGACAAAGACTCTAAGGTGGTTATGTCTCTCGGCAGGCTAATGGCTAACGTAGGTAGCCCTAGATCAAGTAAGAGACACCTCCTCATGTCTAGTGTAACCTCAACCCTTCTGTATGGCGCAGAGGTGTAAGCGGGTGTCATGAGGATAAGGCGATACAGTCAAAGGCTGTTATCGGTTCAGAGAAGAGCAGTACTTAGGGTCGCCTGCGCCTATCGCACCAGTTCCGGTTCGGCCATGGTGGTCGTGGATGGGGTGATTCCTATTGATCTGCTGACCATCGACAGACAGACCGTCTTTCGGGAGGCCGCCGAGTGGGGTGGAGAGGATGCCTTGGCTGCTGCCAGGGTGGAGACTCTGTAGGTTTAACAGCGGAGGTGGACGGAAAGTCTCATCCAAAAGCTTCAACCCTGGATATATCGTGGCAACGGGGAGTTTTCTACCGGTGTCATTTCGTGCCAGGGCACGGTTACTTTAGGAAGTCCCAGTACAGAATTGGAATAGTCAGATCGCATCGGTGTGCTTACTGGATTGAGGAAGATGATGATGGTCATCACACCTTCCTCGCTTGCGGGCGCTTTACCGAGGCCAGGCGAACGTTCGCCTACACAGTTGCCACTTCAGTGGCGATGTTTTGGCAGACACCATTGTGGAGCTGATGCTGCAGAGTGAGGAAGCATGGAATACAGTAACCACTCATGTACACGCGATCCTTCATCAGAAGCGTGAAGACGGATGCCTGGCAAACCCCTAGCTTCCGAAACAAGTAGTTTTATCCTGGTTGAAACATAAGACATAGGCAAAAAAAACTAGCATACACCAACATTCACTCATTTTCAATTTTTAGCCTATTTGAAGATGCCAGAAAGATTTTTGTAAGACAAGAGTTATGAATTACCATGATATAAGAATTGTAAACATATTATATCTGTACACCTTTGGTATACAGAGGATTAAAATTTAATTAGTATAAAATAATAGCTCTTTTACAGAAATAAAATGGATTTTGACTTAAATTTACCAAATTCGATTATAATTGAAGGAAATAATAATACAATATAGAAATTATATTTCATTTGCATTCTAGAATGTATTACATACAAGCTCAATTATTCCAGTGATGTTGTAGAGAATACCAATCTAGGATGTAAACTGTTTGGTGTATCAAGAGATGGAGGAAAATATATCTAAATAATAAAAGTAACTAATTCATGTGATACCTAATCCTGACCCTGGACCTGGTCCTGCTTCTGGCCATTTCATTGTGTTCCTAGTGGTGCTTCATTGATGTGCTGATAGTTAAATAAAACTTTTAAATGGTATGACGTAAAACTGTTAACTGAACTAAAAACATGTAAACACTTGTATCCTCTTTTTTTCCATGAATATTTACATAATATAAAGTAAAACTGTTGCATTAAAATGTGGTTTTATAATTTTATTTTTATCTTGTCTAGCTCGTTTCCATCACGACAACACTTTACTATCTGGTTGAAAATACATATTAGATTTTAAAGACATAAACGTGTAAATACAAAAAGAAACAATGTTTAATTATTAACTACAACAAGATTTTAATAAGGAAATTCTTCCTGGTGTCCTAGACAAAGGTCCATTTATGGGCATAGTCTGTGAGACAGTAAATCGGGAAAGCGTGGATTAAACTATTGGGTTTCAGTACACGAGCTGTTAAACCAAGTTCTCCCAGGAATAACGTAATCGTTTCAGGATTGCCTGAAAACGGTGAAAAACTCGAAACTGAAAAATATTCGAACTAACCAATTAGTAAATATCATCCTGAGTAGAATCATATAATAAAACCATCGCAATCTCTCATCTTACCCAACATAAGACCTTAGTATGTAAAAAACCAATACTTTCTTAAAATATTTTGTATGAACAGCATTTAAAAGTTTCCAAGTTATTGTATTCTTAACTACTTCTTTTATTAACGACATCCTACTACATTTATAAAAAGCTGCACCTTTTTATACATTAAAAATTGGTATGAGTCATTTCAATCTTAATTAATAGGGAATGACAATATTAATTATATTATAACATTAATATCGTGTTTTGAATCTGATATAGAAACTTAGTGTAAATGAGTAAATTTTTAACATGTTTATAAAAAACTAATACAAAAAAAAATATAACCATAGCCGGCAATAATTACAGTTTATATGGCTAAGGGTTTATTTTAACTCTCCGATTTGAGGGCATTGTCTTTAAAGTTAAATATAAAACGGATCAAAACATTGGAGTATTCACCAGTAAATTTCGCCGTTACTTGTCCGGTGACGGCAGTTCACTAATCTGGCATGCTCGATGACCGGTCACAAGAGCCAAGGTCAGACAATCGATCTTGTCGGAATCGACCTTCGCACTGACTGTTTTACCAACGGCCAGCTGTACGTCCTGCTCAGTAGAGTTCGACGCCCAGAAGACATCGTGGTCCTTACCATCCTTAAAGGGTATCCGATGACGTCGTCTACGCGAGGAAAATCATGTACGGCGAACTTCTTCAGTAAACAAGATTGACAATGGCAGTAGGCTAGAGGGCCTGCTAGAACAAAACTCCCCGTCGAGATTGACTATAGGAGTAGGCTAGCGGTCCTGCTAGAACAAAACTCCCCGTCGAGATTGACTATAGCATTAGGCTAGGGGCCTGCTAGAACAAAACTCCCCGTCGAGATTGACTATCGCAGTAGGCTAGGGGCCTGCTAGAACGAAACTCCCCGTCGAGATTGACTATCGCAGTAGGCTAGGGGACTGCTAGAACGAAACTCCCCGTCGAGATTGACTATATCAGCAGGCTAGGGGGCCTGCTAGAACAAAACTCCCCGTTGATATTGACTATGGCAGTAGGATAATGGCCCTGCTTAAATGAAATTCCCGGTCATGGTTGACACTGTCAGTAGGCAAGTGGGGCATACCCAAACAAAAGTAGTCGTCAATGTAACTAAGTTTTCTTTAAATATGTAAATATTTGGTCTCTGTGTTTGCTGGCCTCTCCATGGCGAGACTTTATAAGCCATGCTTGCGTTTTAAATCGTTGACAAACTAACGGGCAAACAACAGTTTTATTTTTTTGACAAGTTATTAGTATTTACGGTTTACTTTTCATTCCCTGGCTAACCTAACCTTGGACTTTAGTTATTCCTAAATTGTTATTATATTAGTTATTACATCACTTAATTTTTTTACAAAATATATTGATTATTTTTAAACAACATATAATTAGGCTGAGCGGTAGAGAACAGTTAGGACGCTTACGATTCTCGAGAACGGATACAACTGTGAACATGACATTTGGAAACTTCATTTCCGAATTTAACCAAAAGGATAAAACTGAAAAATCTTTTTTTTAAACATTACTTCCTAATTTAACCAATAACCAAATCCCTCTATGAGCCCTGGGGCGACTTGTAATATTATACAATCAAATGTACAAAAACCGGGTTGAGTTTCTTTTTAAGTGAAGTTATCTTTAAATTATGAAATATGTTTAATTCCATATTCTTAGGAATACATAATTATCCCAATTACCTATTAACGGATATCATTTTCCTACTAACGGACATACAAGCTAAGGACATAAGTAGTTTTAAGAATAAATTGTCGCAAATATTTTCTGATATTCTTTTAAAGTTCTAAGGAGCTGGTATTCCGATAACTATTTTAAGCAATACAAAACTTAAATTTGAACTTACATTTAAAGCCATCATTAGAGTTAATTTATCTGCAAGGTTATTGAGTCGTTACGTTTCTCAATAACATTCACCATTGCAATGTTTCAGTTAGTGAGGAACCATTTGTGATATGTCTGTGAAGTAGAGTAATGATTATATTATTTATTCAATATTTAATATTCTATGTACTTATTGAAAAAATTTTTTTACCTCAGTTCCCAATTGGAAATGTTTGAGTTTCTTCAAAAATCCAGTTTGCAATTTACATTCTTTATTTCAAATATTTCCGTAATAAATAAAGTTCAAGTATAACTGTGTCATGGTCTTAATCAATAGCACCTGAAATATTGAATTGCTATCTTTACTAGCATTTATTATTTTAATGTATATGTGTATGTGACAACCAGTGCCTCATTTACCCTGGTCCCGGTATCTGGATCACAAGTTAGATAGCTTGTGACTTCTGAACAAACATTTTCATTGTTCCTATCTGATTTTGCAGAAGGTTGGCTTTCCTGTCAGTGTGTGACGAAAATTATATTCCGATAAACAATTGTCGTGGAAAATGTCATAACAACTAGGAGTAGGCATTATTTTCAAATACAGCATTTTATACTTTTTTCAGAGTAAAATTATTATTAATATTGTAAGTGAACCATGTAAAGGTGACAAAGGAATCTAAGGAGTTGTTTCTATAACTGTATCATCACAATCGGCAAGTTATAATCTCTTGTAAAGTAAAAGAAAGCTCTCGTGGTAATCACATCAACTAATTGAATAAAGTAAAAGATATAGAATATAATTCTCCTCAAATCTGTACAACAACGTTTTTAGAAACGACTAGCAGTTTCCCGCGGCTTCGCACGCAATTTCCCGTTGAAAACAGTACACTATATTCACTTATTCTTTTTCTATCACATTCTAAACATTGCTGAGTTAATTGATAGTCGTTCCATCGTGAGCCTCTTGGGCGCATTATGAAGGTATGTACCATATTCCTGCCTCTATCTTTCGTGGTTTTTGCTAGGTGTTGATAAGTTATTCAGAACAATTAATGTATATGGATGAATCTCGGTAAACTAATTAGGTTATAAAGAATCAAATTCGGTCTTTTAAAATTAATTTTCTGTCTAAGATATTTCCAGTATTATTTAGGAGTGTGCCTTCAAGAAAATGTATCAAAGAAACCCAATTTCGATCAAAAAGTGTCTTATTTCGGCTCTTTTCATTTACCTTCCATGTAACCAAATTCGATTACCTTATGTGGAAACATTCACGGATTTTTACAATGAGGTTGTTTTCATAATAGCGTTTAATAGTATTTTCATTGCATTAGATAGTTTATTGTTCATTGGTGCAATTTGAATTTCAAAATTAGGCAATGACGTCTTCTATGCAACCTGCATTACAGTAATGATCAAGCACTTTACAATAAACATTTTCTAAATTTTAAATGTAAACAAATGTTTCTACCTCTTTGATGAACTTTAGCTGAAAGTATTAACAGATGTTAAGTATCAGTTCGCTTTGTATTATGTGTCGTAGCGCAGTCTGTCTGATCCAATACAAAGCACTTTAACATCAACAACGATTTATAGTTAAAAAATTAATTAAATAAACTATTTAAACAGTCACCTCTCTAAAAGTATGACGACTTCCAGTAACGTGTAGAATCACTGTACAAAATTTCACGATGTTTCGTGCATTGGTTCCAGAGTTATAACGGAACATACAAACAAACATTCGCATTTATATATATATATATATATATATATATATATATATATATATATATATATATATATATAAAGATTGATTTTAAACAAATTAAGGTACTTTGGGATTATACCGACCACACAAAGTATGAAGAACACAAAAATATAAATTTATAGAAACATACATAATAGAACGAAAAATCAACTCTTTAATTACAAAATTACAAACTTACAACGATTATCAATTGTTAATGAGGTCAGATTCCGTTATATACCCCCAACGCTTAAACTTTTTTCAATGAACTTACAACGTTATAAAACGATGTAGTTGAGTAACAAAATTAACATTCCATCAATCAACAAGCATTTCCAGGTATTGTGATCGGTATTGTTGTCGCTGTTATCTTATCTTTCTAGCTGTTATCTTATCTTTCTCGAGAATCCCGATTACGGCAGGCCGCGCGGCATCACATGATTATTTAAGTTTTTGCACGGTACATAATTGCCTTTCCATTACAATTCAATTTATATTTCTGACCAGCCCCTATAGAATTTGATATTTTACTGATAGGTACTATCTCGAGGGATGTTTTTCTGTCGTTGACATCAGCGTGGGGTAGCACCGAAGGTGCTGCCGAAACCCTCGCTGATGGGCGGAGGCATTCGCATTTTGGGTGGCGGAATGTGATCAAGAATAAAAACAAGTTTTGTGAGTTTTTTTCAATAAAGAGTTTAGTTTTTTTTTGGTAATGTTTGTTTTTGTTGAATTGCTGTGTTTGGAGAAATGTAGGGGTAAAACACGGAAGTACAACAAAGCGACGCACCAACTGAACAAGCGGCGAGACTCTGCAATCACGTTATCTACTAGACCGCTCGACTTTGACCTCTGTCTGAGGATGGGGAGGGGTTTGCGATAAGACAATACCTGTTTTATGCTGACGAAATATTTTTCTACGCTAATCTAGTAATCAGTAGAAACAAAATGTCAAATAACGATTCATGACTGGGTGTGGTCGGTATAATCCCAAAGTACCCAAATTAACGCAATACGATATGAATTTTAGGGCAGCTAAAATTCACTAGTTTCATTTATAAAAATTTTTACATTACTATATAATGCCTGAAAAATGTCTCTAAGTCACATAGAAGTAAATAATTCTCCTTGTACTCTTTTCATTTGTTATAAACTATGTGAGAATGGACCATAAAACATTTGGATTTGGTAAAATATGTAATTGTAGACTGATTCTTTCTGTACATTTATAGTACTGAAGGGATTTAAAACCATACATAACAAGCTGTTTCTGCTTAAGCATAAAACATAACTAAATGTTAATCAAAATAAGTATCACTACACAAGAAAATAAATTCATTGCAAAAGTCCTTAAAATTAAAATCCTCTTAACTGAAAATGCGTTATAATAACATAGGAATTGTTTCACTGTTTGTTTTCTTTAATTGATTATCGCAAAACTAGAATGTATATAGCTTTGTGTAAAAAGAATATTGAGAGAAAATCTTTGAATTGTAAATAATAAAGTAAGTCGTCCATAAATCCTTGTCTCGATCATGCCTGGTCTTCGCCATAGTACTCCTGGTGTAGATTTTTACGCCCTAACGTCTTTGAACATTAAACTGAACAATTAAAAAAGTCCTGGCATTATTCAAGCTTTTGGCCATTGCACTTGTTTATGGTCGCGTTTCTGCAACCTACCGTGGTGTAAGTTTAACGATTTGTATTTATCTAAAGCTTTGTGATACATGTCCTTTGTTTTTTCGATGGATAAAAATTATGAATAGTACATACACTGGTTTCGGCTTTTGCCTTTACTTGCTTGTTTACGTCATGACTATTAATAAAATTAAATACATGTTATCATTTCATGTTCAATGAAATCTTATGCATTAAATATATTACAATATTTATCGATGTTATAAACGTGGAATGAATTCTAATTTAAAAATTAATTATTCATAATATAAGGTTTTTTCAACAATTCACCTATACTATGTACTGATTCCATCATTGAGAAATCTTATACAGGAGGTTTTTGCTATGAATAAACTTTAAATATTCTGAGCCAATGTTTAATATAATTTTATTTGTGTAATATGGCTTGTAATAATTTTGAGAGAAGTTTAAAAGTGCACTTTTTTCTATACTACGTAAATTAGGTACGTAAAAGCAACAATCTGAAAAATCCAAATTTTTTTGTAAATAGACAATTTATCAATACTGTAAACGGTTATATCGATAAAGATTTCAGGCTAATAAGTCTTACAGTAATATATTGACACATACAACCATAATCTATTAAAGGAACAGATTTAAATGTGTTATTTAAATGTTTATATGGTAGGTAATCATATTAATATATAATTTAATAACGTGTATTTCGTTAAACTTTTGGTACTACACATGACTAATTAAAACGTTATTTCAAGTAGAACTACGTGATTTCAGATAAGAAATCATTGTACACTGCTTCCCACTATATGTTTTGTGTACAGAGAGGATGAAATAAAGTACAAAACACAAATTAGCAGGTTCTATACAAAACGTACTTTAAAATGCTACAACTATAGTATAAACCCAAGAAAAAAAATCTGCTTAATATGTTAACTGTTCTGGTGATTAATGATGTGATAGATATTCGTTAAAACTAGGAAATAAACTGTTTTAGGTAGCAAGTGATATTGAGATCATAAACTGTGATTTTTAGTAATGAAAGTACCTCATCCATGTAAGTCCTGGTCCTGGTCCTGGACATCAAATAGTGTTCCTGGCTTCCACGACTAGTTGTGAGTTGGATGAAGATTAAAAACGGTGCGACATTTCACTTTCAAATTATTAACAAAAACATTAAATTATTTACCTACGTTGTTTCCATGGATATTAAATAATATGTTATGTACCCTTTTGCACGTTTCTCATCTGCTTTTCTTATCTTTGCGACGTCACAACTGCTACTAACATTTAACCCATTTCTTGTTACACAAACACATGCATTCTAAGGAGACAAACGTTTGAATAAAACACAATAACATAAGTTATAGTATAATTTATCCCTGCCTCAAGTTATGTACTAGATTATTATTTATACATCATTATCTAGGGATATTATTCGACATGACACTTCATACTCTTGCTATTAATTAGTCTACATTAACGTGCTTTTAAATTTATAAGAAAATAATATAACTAAACACGTAAAAATGCTTCAATAACCATATAAAAATGTATGCTTATGTTAAAGAAATTATGGTTGCCTGTAAAGTCGGTTTTACGGGCGAAGATTTTACGTGACAACGTCTTTTTCTCGGTAGAATATTTATTGATATGAACATTATTAAATTGCACAATAGGAACAAGGAATTGAATGAAAATAAGAATTGCACAAATTTTAACTATAGAAATATATTTTGTTTACTAAAACATTGTACATAATTTGAAATTAATTAAAATTTGTTATTGTAAATGGTAAAGTTGAATAAAACATTTACTAAAACTGGAATTTGAAATTCTTGCTAAACACAGTTAAATTCTAACTCCGCGCGTGGTGATTGGTCGGTTTAGTTCGTTTGTTTGGTCGCACTGTTATGACAGGTTAGAGGTTATAATTTGTTATTTTAAATGTTTGACTAGCAATACGCGCTGTTTCTTCTCAATCGACTGAATTACGATTGATTGCAGAGTGATTTAAACTAATAATTTACTTAACACTATGAACATTATTTGTCAATAGTATGACATAACCTATAAACTCAGTTTCTCAACTTTTGTGTCAATCTAACAATTAATCAATCAATCATAGTTTACGATAATGAAATATCAGTGTACAATTATTTACCTTTATTGTTGTAGTTGTTGTAAATGACGAATCTAAGCACTCCACATTTCACGAATAAACATAGTTATCTGCTTTATCCCGTGCGGCGGACCGACAGTTATCTGCTTTATCCCGTGCGGATCCCGTGCGGCGGACCCACTGGACGGGCATCGTAACGTTACCGGGCGTTACACTTTTTCATGAGTGACTCCGAGCCGCAACCTAATTTAAGAAGTTGTCACGTCAAAATGCGAACTTTTTAGAAGATTTTAGGATGGATATAATACCTCAAAGTAAAAGTGAGACATCGGAGAGCTTATTACTTACTTATTATGTCAGCGTCTCAGGTAAAAAAGGCACATTGTGGGAGAATGTACATAGCTTTAATATCAAATACTTGCAATGAATTCCTTATAAAGGCTTCAAAGCTTGAAATTGAGTATAATAATTTAATGTTAAATTACTGCAATATAGTTAAGGTATTACATCCTGTAGGATTGTTAGTGCATAACCTTAACTATTAGATATGCAGATTAAAGTTTATTAATACATTTAAATAATTCAATGAAACACTTAAAGGATCCTTTGTTTTATTTCCAACAAATAAAGGAAACTGGCAGTTTATTTAGTATACACAAAATCCGTGCACACGAACCACAGATGGTGGACTGAGTATACGGGCGAGTAACGCAACTGTTGATTTACAAAATATTATATTTTTATTTTATGAGTATTTCATAGAACGAAGTCGACAATAAAATATCCTTATTGTCTAAACCAATGACAACAGTCTATCATTATTGAAAATCTATTTGATGATATTAATTCCTTGGCTGTAATAATAATGTTCAAAGTGAATTACTATTATTTAAATCAGTTTAGATATATATATGAACATTTTGGTAAAACTTGTCTTAGCTAAACATAGGTTTTATATGTCCAGTACCTTGATTGCTAGATTACTAAATGTTCAAATGATAAACAGTAAATATAACACATTTTAATCAATTGGAGATTTTATAAGCGACTAAATGTATTTGGGCTGTATCGCCAAAAGAGTTGGAGATTTCGGGGGGTTAATTATATATATATATATAAATGGTTTAACTACAGACTTTTGTTATTAAAAAACCATAAAAGGTTTGGAATTTGAAAACTCTTAATAACCATAACCATAAAAGATGTCCCTTAGTTTTTCTTAAAGAAATGTGTATTACATTTTAATCTATATATATATATATATATATATATATATATATATATATATATATATATATATATATATATATATATATGAAACCAAGCGTGTATTATAATTATATTACTCAGACATTTGTTTAGTATGATATTTAATAGTTGTTTATTAACATTTTAAAATGCACTCTGCTATTGAATATTTGTTAGTTAGGTAAAAGCAAAAAACCACAAAATCTACTTACGTTTTTAGATATCAGTAGCGTAAACAGTCATAAAGGTACAGATTCATGGCAAGTGTGTCTAAGTTATAATCTATTACCAACATAACTATACAACAGAAATATTTATATAAAAATGTTTTATTCGAGTATTTGTGTGCAGAAGAAAGAATGATCAGAATGAGAGCTCTGAGAGCTTTCAACTTTAAGAGCTTCCTCCCTCTAAGAGATTACAGCCACTGGGAACATTACAACTATGGAATTTCCTGGCCTTTAAAAAAAATCAGTCACTAAGATCCCTCTCCCTCTGAGATTTGCCTGTTAATAGTATCTTGTTAATAGTAAACAAGCAAGTGAAGTGAAAAACTATAAAAAAGAAACAGTTGAAACATACAACAGTAGACATATTATATCTTTTAAATGTCCATAGAAACAAGAAAAAACATGTATTACCAAGATTTTTATAAATACAATACTGCTATTTACAAAATTCGTTGCACTGAGGCCATGTTAGGTTGGAGAAGCACGACCAGTGCAATGGCCAAGAGCTTGATAAGGACCAACCCTTTTTAATTGTTCCGTTTAATGTTCTAAATTGTTCAACAGGTAGAATGAGGAACATCTACACCAGGAGTACGCTGGCAAAGACCAGGATCGAGACAAGGACTTATAGATAAGTTACTTTTCTTCTTCCAAAGGTTTTTCTTTGATTATTCTTCTTAATGAAAGTAAATTTACATCCTAGATTTAGCGATAATTAACCACGACAAAAACAGTGAACCAGTTCCAATGGAATTATAACGAGTTTCCAGTTAAAAGGAAAATAATTTTTAATGAATTTTACAATAAGTTTATTTTCTTCTTTTAACTTGACTAGCAAGTAACTTTCGTATGTTTTGTGGCCGAACTGAAAGAACTTGTGATCTATGGTTTTATATTCCTTCAGTACTCTAATTGTACAGAAAGAATTAACTTACAAGAATTAATTTACAACTATCTTCTCTAAAATTGCCAAATGTTTTAATATCCATTCTCATATATTGATAAAAAGTGTAAAGATGACCATGAGTACCTTTTACTTAAATGTGTCTGAGAGAAATCTTTCAGGCATTTTATAGTAGTATAAGTATTGATAATACTTTTAAATTAGTAAAAGTTAGCTCATTTAGGATTAAAATTCAGAACGTATTGTAAGAATTTGTTTAAACTCAATGATTTCTGTAAAAGTGTTTGCACAGATTTGAGGTGATTATAGTCTATTTATTTTAATTTAATCAACTAGTTGTTGACCGAGTTTGCTTTCTTGTTATATAACTTGTTTTAAGAACTTGTGATTTATAGTTTTAAATCCCTTTTGTACTCTAAGTGTACAGAAAGGATCAGTTTACAACTATCTTCTTGAACACCTCCAAATGTTTTGAGATCCATTCTCACATATTTTATAAAAAGTGAAAAGATTACCAAGAGAATTATTAAGTTAAATGTGTATGAGACACATCTTTCAGACATTTTATTGTTGTGTAAATATTGAAAATAATTTGAAAATAGTAAATTTTTGCTCATTTAGGACTAAATTTAAAAAGTATTGCGTTCATTTGTTTAAACTCAATGATTTCTAAAAACGGTGTTGCACAGATTTCAGGAGAACTATGGTCTATAACTTTTAATTTATTCAATTATTTGATGAGATTAAAACCAGAGCTATCATCAAATTTACAAGAGAATAGAAATAACCGATTAAAATTATACAGTTTTAGAAACATCTTCTTAGATTCCATTGTCAAGTTTAAATGTTTAACTTAGACTATTAATAATAAGTTTACTCCGAATAAATTAAAAAAATATATATATTTAAAATAAGTCCAGGTTCTAGATGGTATAAAACATCACTAAATTGTTTATCGGGATATCATTTTCATAACACACTGACAGGAAAGCCAATCCACTGCAAAATCAGATGGGAACAATCAAAATAATTGTTAGGAAGTGACGAGTTATTTAGCCTTAAAGGTGTTGAAGTTTATACCCAGATACCGGGGTAACTGTGGCTCTTGTTTTCACATGCATATTTCACTTTAAACATGATAAAAGCTATTATAGATTGCTATTGTAATTACTCGTGTTACGACCATCACTTTGGATTTGGTCTCGGGTCCGTGACTTTTGTATTGTGATATTTGTCATTTCGTTAGAATTTAGATTAAAAGAAGGATTAAAATAACTAAAACATAAAATAACAATATTTGTTAAAGAATTATTTCAATTAGTTTGACACAATTACAACTAACCGTTGGACACTAAGAACAGCTATATCACCTTCAGACAACTAACTGAATTTAGCAATATTATAAGGTTTTGTTTACGCTTACCTGACGCTAATTATACATTTATTTACCGTAGGACAGTTGGGCTTATGTGTGTATAGCAACTTTAAATACAATTTGTGGACATTTTTAATTTTTAACCCTTTATACACCGCCACAGAAAGTGTAGTGTGTTTTCTGTCTTAAGAGAAATTCCTATATCCCTTCAATCGAAAAAGCAGGTTTATGTGCTATACAATGTAAACTGCCATCTTAAGACTTATAAAAACACGTATAGGCTTCTAAATAAAATAATTTTATGACCGGCCAATGCTATAAACGATGGCTTTTCTTAGAAGTATTTATATTTCCGGAAACACAAGTGTATCTATGTATTATACATTATGCGCCTTCTTTTACGCTAAATAAAAATGTATAGGTTTTTCGTTAACTTTCTCTTTATAGGCAACCATTTTAACGACATGAATATATTCACTCATTCAGGTGCAAGATGCTACATACTCTTAAATTGTATCCTTTAGCCATGCTTTAAATTGGCTCATACATATTACAAAGTAAAAAATAACCATGCAAAACACTAAACAATAGTTACTAGGACACACAATCAAGATTGTAACATCTGCTTTAAACCCTTCCTTGTAGGGAAGGCGGTTCATTCCAATTTTGGTTTTTGTGAGGGAATTTATGAAGATAATAGTTCGTTAGTTAGCTAAAATAGCTTATGTTAATGTATTATTGTACGTATGTATGTATTTAAAAATATGTTGTATTAAATAATATTTCCCTAGTTTTAATTATAGTTTACAATTGAATATACATTTAAAGGAAAAATGTGATATCAGGTTTTTGTTATAAATATTGGATTGAGACCAATGCAATTCCACAAATTAAATTTTAAATTTTAAGTAAAGAAATATATTATCGTGTCAACCTTTTGAGAACTATAAATACTACACAACATAAAAACTAAAAATGACAAATTAGCTTACTAAGCAAACGAGCGACCGAAAAAGCACGATCATGCATGTATGTACGCTTAGACTAACGTGTAAAACTTTTCATGGGGATCCATGAACAATTTTGGGATAGAGTACTAGAATCAAATTTTTACCAGATATACTTTATTTTTCTAAATTTAATTCTAGGGGATACTTCATTCTGTTTCGCAGGCCAACACCACACTTGAGCTCTGTAATTCCTTCGCATTAAGAATACAAGGATATAAAAAGAATTCGATACTTTTAAGTTTTGATATTTTTTTGCTGTAAGATTCTAATTGGTTGGCTTAAAAAAAAATTCCGAATAACATTATAATATGTTTCAAACCATAATTTTGTATTTTACAATTAATTGTAACCCATTAAAACTAAAGAACATGTATGATAGGGTTCTTTAAAAAAATTACGATAATTTACACTTTTAATACTTAATTTTTTAATACTAAAACTTGGTAATTAATAAAGAGTTGTTAAATGTAATTTAGCTCACGAAATATCTGTTAAATTTCTTGGACATAAATTCCAAATACATTTAGCTGCTTATAAATTTCAAATTAATTCAAATTTGTTATATTTATTGTTTTAAGATTTTTCAATAGGTAAAAATATAGTAACTAGCAGCCTATGTACTCAACGCATAAAAATTATGCCCAGCAAAGATGAGTTTTACCTAAATGTACTTATATTTTCCTAAATGTACTTAAATTATAGTTATATGAAATTTGTTTGATACAACCAAGGAATTAAAATCATGAAATAGTTTTTCAATAACCATATACTCATTTCACTGGTTTAGGCAACAAGGATATTTTGTAATTGACTCTATTATATGAAATACTCATAAAATAAAAACGTAATATTTTGTAAATCAATAGTTGCGTTACTCGCCCGTATACTCAGTCCACCAGTTGTGGTTCGTGTGCACGGATTTTGTGTATAGTAAATAAACTGCCGGTTTCCTTTATTTGTTGGAAATAAAAACAAAGGATCCTCTAAGTGTTTCATTGAATTACGTAAATGTATTATTAACCTTTGATCTGCATAATTATATTTAAGGTATTTCGCTAACAAACGTACATAATGTAATACCTTAACTATATTGCCCTAATTTAACATTAAATTATTATAGGCCTACTCATTTATAGGTTTTCAAGCTTTCAAGCCTTTCATTGCAAGTATTTGATATTAAAGCTATGCACATTCTCTCACAATGTGCCTTTGTTACCTGAGACTCTGACATAATAAGTAAGTAATAAGCCCTCCGATGTCTCAGTTTTACTTTGAGGTATATTCATCCAGAAATCTTGTAAAAAGTTCGCATTTTAACATAATCATACATTTTTATATGGTTGGTGATGCATTTTTTACGTGATTAGTTATATTATTTTTTTTATATTTAAAAGCACGTTAATGTAGACTAATTACTAGCAAGAGTATGAAATGTCATGATGAATATTATCCCTAGATAATAATGTATAAATATAAATTTAGCACATAACTTGAGGCAGGGAAAAAACATATTATAATTCATGTTATTGTGTTTTATTCAAACGTTTGTCTCCTTAGAATGCATGTGTTTTTGTAACAAGAAATGGTTTAAATGTTAGTAGCAGTCGTGATGTCGCAAAGAAAAGAAAAGCATATGAGAAACGTGCAACAGGATACATAACATATTATTTAATATCCATGGAAACAACGTAGGTATATAATTTTATATTTTAGTTAATAATTTGAAAGTGAAATGTCGCACCGTGTTTAATCTTCGTCCAACTCACAACTAGTCGCGGAAGTAGAGCCAGGAACAGTATTTGATGGCCAGGACCAGGACCAGGACTTACATGGATGAGGTACTTTCATTACAGTTTATGATCTCAATATCACTTGTTACCTAAAACAGTTTAGGTCTTAGTTTTAACGAATATTTATCACATCATATAGTACCTGAAAGATTAACATATTATAAAGATTTTTTTCTTGGGTTTATATTATAGTTGAAACATTCTAAGGTACGTTTTGTATAGAACTGCTAATTTGTGTTTTGTATTTTATTTCATCCTCTCTGTACACAAAACATATGGAAGGAATAGGTGTACCATCATTTCTGCTCTGAAAACAGGTAGTTATACCTGAAATAATGTTTTAATTAGTCATGTGTAGTACCAAAAGTTTAACGAAATACATGTTATTAAATTATACATTAATATGAGTACCTACCATATAAACATTTGAATAACACCCTTTATTAAAGATCTGTTCCTTTATTAGATTATGGTTGTATGTGTCAATATATTACTGTAAGACTTATTAGCCTGAAATCTTTATCGATATGACCGTTTACGGTATTGCTAATTTGTCTATTTACAAAAACACTTGGATTTTTCTGATTGTTGCTTTTACGTACCTAATTTACGTAGTATACAAAACAGTGCACTTTTGAACTTCTCTCAAAATTGTTACAGGCCATATTACACGAATAAAATTATATTAAAAATTGACTCGGAATATTCAAAGTTTATTCATAAAAAAAATCTCCTGTATAGGTGAATTAATTGTTGGAATACGTTATATTATGAATAATTAATTTTTAAATTAAAATTCATTCCACGTTTAGAACATTCATAAATATTGAAATATATTTAATGAATAAGATTTCATTGAACATGAAATGTTAACATGTACTTAATGTTAGTAATAGTCATGACGTAAACAAGCAAGTAAAGGCAAAAACCGAAACCAGTGCACGTACTATTCATAATTTTTATCCATGGAAACAACAAAGGACATATATCATAAAGCTTTAGATAAATACAGATCGTTAAACGGTAGGTTCCAAAAACGCGACCAGAACAAGTGCAATGGCCAACAGCTTGATAAGAGCCAGGACTGTTCAGTTTAATGTTCAAAGACGTTAAGGCGTGGAAAATCTACACCAGGAGTACTATAGCGAAGACCAGGATCGAGACAAAGATTTATGGACGACTTACTATTTACAAATCAAAGGAATTTCTCTAAATATTCTTTTTAAACAAAACTATATACATTCTAGTCTTGCGATGATCAATTAAAGAAAAAAAAAACAGTGAAACAATTCCTGTGTTGTTATAACACATTTTCAGTTAAGAGGATTTTAATTTTAAAGACTTTTGCAATAAATTTATTTTCTTGTGTATTGATACTTATGTTGATTAACATTTATTTATGTTTATGGTTAAGCAGAAACAACTTGTTATTTATGGTTTTAAATCTCTAGGGTACTATAAATGTACAGAAAGAATCAGTCTACAATTACATATTTTACCCAATCCAAATGTCCAAGTCCAAGTCGCTGTGACTGTGGGGGGTTGGATCCCCCACATCTTTCAAGGCCTCTGCCGGTTAGGCTTTTGCCTTGTGTCTCGAGGGTCAAAGCCCTAGTAGCTTTCCCTACCTGTCAGTGGGGTGAAGTGTCGTGGTGCAGTCGAAGTTGTAGTTGATGTCATCAGTCATCCATGGGAAGACGCAGTTGGGGGACCTCCTGGGCGCGAAGCTCACGGATGTGATCCCACGGTGAGGACTCTTCAGCTTCCAAAAGGCTCCATGTCAGGCCTTCTCCACGAAGCTCCTGATGGTAGGGACGTTGGACGAAGCCCTGACAACGGTGTTCCTCACGAACCAGGGCGACCCAGTGGCCCGCCGGAGACACACGCTCTGGACAGCGAGCAACTTCCTCCTTGCGGTGGAGATAGCTGCGGAGCAGCCGGAAAATCCTGCCAGGCAATGGAGACGATGACAGCTTGAAGAGCAGTCCATCGTGCCACACCTTGTCGAAGGCTTTGCTCACGTCTATCAGGACCGAAGTGGAGTGGTGCTTCCTTCCTACAGCTCCGGTGATGTTGTTCAGGACTCTGCGAAGCTGAAGGGTGGTGGAGTGGCCGGTGCGGAAGCCGAATTGTTCTGTCCTGATAGAATTCCTCAGGGAATCTCGCCAAGACGGTCTTCTTCAGAATCTTGGAGAGCACAGGCAGGAGGGAGATCGGCCTGTGGTTCTCCGGGAAGAGAGGGTCCTTGCCGGGCTTGGGTATCATGATCACCTTGGCATCCTTCCAGGTGGTCGGGAAGTGAGCCAGGCGTAGGCATGAGTTGAAGATGCAGGTGATCGTGACGATCACCCAAGCCGGCAGGTTCTTCAATGCTGGAGTTCCTAAGGAGTCCGGGCCAGGGGCCTTCTTCGGGCGTAGGCGGCGAATGTCAATCCAGATGTTTTATGGTTCATTCTCACATAATTTATAAGAAGTGAAAAGGGTACTATGAGAATTATTTTCTTCAATGTGTCTTAGAGACATTTTTCAGGCATTATATAGTAGTGTAAATATTTAAAAAATAATTGAAAACTAGTGAATTTTAGCTGACCTCGGATTAAAACTCATAACGTAATGCGTTAATTTGTTTAAACTCAATCAGTTCTAAAAACGTTGTTGTACAGATTTAAGGAGAATTATAGTCTACATCTTTTACTTTATTCAATTAGTTGATGATATTACCACCAAAGCTTTCTTTTACTTTACAAGAGATTATAACTTGCCGATTGTGATGATACAGTTATAGAAGCAACTCCTTGGATTCCTTTTTCACCTTTACATGGTTTACTTACACTATTAATAATAATTTTACTCTAAAAAAAATCAAAAATGCTATATTTGAAAATAATACCAACTCCGAGTTGTTACGACATTTTCCATTACAATTGTTTATCGGAATATAATTTTCATCACACATTAATAGGAATGCCAACCTACTGCAAAATCAGATAGGAACAATGAAAATGTTTGTTCAGAAGTCACAAGCTATCTAACTTGTGGTCCAGATAACGGGACCAGGGTAACTGAGGCACTGGTTGTCACATTCACATATTAAATTAAAATAATAAATGCTATTAAAGATTGCTATGCAGTATTTCTGGTGTTGTTTATTCAGCCCATGACGTGGTTATACTATAAACATTATTACTTAAAGAGATTTTTGAAATAAAAAATGTAAATTTTAAACTAAATTTTTGAAAAATCTCAAACATTTCCAATTGGAAACTGAGTTTTTTCAATAAGTACATAAAATATTCAATATTGAATAAATAATATAGTCATCCCTCTACTTCACAGACATATCAGAAATGGTTTCTCACTAACTGGAACATTGTAATGGTGAATGTTATTGAGAAACGTAACGACTCGATAACCATGCAGATAAATTAACTCGAATGATGGCTTGAAATGTATATTAGCTGTAAGTTCAAATTTAAGTTTTGTATTGTTTAAAATAGTTATCAGAATGCTAGCTCTTTAGAACTTTATAAGAATATCAGAAAATATTTGCGACAATTTTTTCTTAAAACTAATTAAGTCATTAGCTTGTATGTCCGTTAGTAGGAAAACGATATCCGTTAATAGGTGAGGTCCGTTTTAGTTCAAATTAACACTTATCACAAAAACCCTACTTTTGAGTTTACACTCTTAATTCCATAATTATCTTTTAAATTAATTTATAATGATAACAGGTATACGTCAGGAAAGACATAAACATGAAGTTTTAAACTTTGCCAACAATTTACTTGTACCGAAAAGTGCGATAACTTTGCTATTAGGATTTGGTACGTATAATGTTCAGCTCTGCATCCTTATATTGTAACTTTATATCCGCTTATGTTAGTTTTGTTATATTTTTTTAAATTAAATAATTCACTGAGCTTTAGCGAAATTCATCACTTGTAACGCTTGAAATATTTTAATTTTGTCTGTCTTTCAGTCTGCACGATAGCCCGAAAACGAACTGACTTTAGATTTCAACATTTGTATGAAGGTTAATTTTTATTTGAGGAACACTGTGTTTTATATTAGTAAATGTTAACCGGTTGGATTTGGATGAGCATCAGCTAATATTTTTGCAAAGTTCTTAACCATGATCGACACGAAAAAATATTAAAGAAATAAATATGTAAAACACTGAGTTCCGGTACTATTATGTAAGATTTTAACAATTAAAATTTATATTCGAATATTAAACATAAAATATAATATATGGCAGCCAATTTTAGACGTTATTGACAATATTGAACTTAATCGCACTTTTGCCTTTCACTTGCTTACCAGAAAACTGATATAAAACTTTGAATGAAATTTCTAAATAGAGAAGAATGATGGTGCATGTCCAATCTCGGAATAAGGCTGAGCGTCATAAACAGTCTCATCATTATTTATATTTTAAATAATACATATTTTCGCAAGCCTGTTACTCGTTACTGGTTAGAATAAGTTTAATCTAACGTTATAGTAAATAATCTTTTCATTCTTTCAGCTAATACACTTTTCTGTCTCGAACTTTTAAGCTGAACGTCTTGCTGCCAAGCAACACCTCGCGTGCCTTTTGGGCTATTTAAAATCTTTCTGTACCCAGAACGTATATGTAATATCAGCCTGACGGTTTCATACAAAAATATTGATTGACGTTATTTATTTGGGTCTTGTTTAAACAGTTAATACAAACTTGTAATTGTTTAAGAAACCCATATCTTACCTATGACTCACAGCCACCTTTCCGGTATTCTGTAGTGTGCTAAATATTAACAGTGAGTTCAAAGTATTAATAATAAAAACACCTAAGTAGGTTATGTTTAAGTGTTTACATGCAATATTTCATATAACTGTAAACAGTTTAGCAAACAAACAATAATTTAACCCATATTGTACTGTATTTCTCTTTGTACACGAAACAAAAATCTGTCAATCCGGTAATTCCGTACTGTACGCTATTGCTATTTTAAAAACTTTTCGCTTTAACTACATTATAATTAATTTTTCATGATAAGAACTTTGCAGTATATAGCAATATTAATACCATATAGCAATAATAATTATAGCATATTAATGTAAAAGATGCATTTGCATATCTAGTAGGCACGTGCTGGAGACAAAATTAACAGAATGTGCCTAGTAGATAACTTCTACCGTAGATGAATAATTCTGTCTCAGCTTATGTAACTCCAGGTCCCAAATTCGAGTGCTGATTCGCGCACGCTGTTTTCGCTAGCAAAAATAACCTGAACTGTCTTAAAACAACTTCTTTCTTAGTAATTGAATTTAAATAAATATACCAGTAAAATCTACAATTCCCTGCAGAATTTTACATTTTTGTTGAATTAATCAATATCTTTCTACTTTAGGAATTACAATCTTTTCAGATAAAGAAGTGTATTTACTAAAATTTTTAGTTTCCAAATTCACCAATGGCGTAAACTAAAATATTTAGGACCTGTTACTTTTAAGGTGAAGGCTACTAAAACGTGTCGTTGCTATTTACTATTGCTTCACATAAAAACTCAAATAAATGTATTGAATATGTCTGTTACAAGTTATGTCTCATACTAAAGGGATGTTATTAAAAAACTATCTGAAAGTAAGAACAGCCTTAAGTATGTTTATTTAGACAGCCTAACAGTAAGTTATACTCCTAAGATCTTATGTTTCCAAGAAACTGGTGTTTAGTTTCTCTGAAGTTTCCACTGATTCATGTACTATGAAGAATTAAAAAAAACTCCCGCTATGTGCAGTATTTATTCTGTATTTTCTCAAAACTTTCAGGTATCTATACTTTATTAATCTTTGTGTAAACATTTACCCACAACTGAAAATGTAGATTAAAACATAAAAATTCTACTTTTTATGTTTTTAATTCTTAATCCAGCTACTCCAAAAACACTTCATGATCTACATTACTCCTACTTCATTGATCTTATATGTGAATTTGGATTATATAAGAATGAAATATTATAAACGAAAATAAACATTTATAATAGTTATATGGTTATTAACTTTCTGTTATATAGTAAAAATTAATTATTGTTTAATGATTTAAATATATTCGCTTCATTTGGCAGTCAGGTAATAAAAGAATCTCATAATGACAGTTGATTTTTACAATGCTGCTAACTCACGTAATAAACGGCATTTAATATAAAGTTCTTAATGGAAATTCGAAGCAAATTCTTAAGATGAAATGTTGACTTTTTGGAAAAGAAACGAACTAGCGTCAAAAATAAGTTATATGAGTACTTTTTGTGATTCAATGTTTATTGAAATTAAATAAGGCTATTGCCATTTATACAATTTAATATATATATATATATATATATATATATATATATATATATATATATATATACATTTTAGAGCCTGTAAATAATTATAATTCATGGAACATGAATTTCTCAGAGTAAAGAAGGTTACACAATTAAAACTTTACATTTTAAAAGAATTTTTTTTAAACAGTTCAACACGACCAGCGATATATTACACTAAATTTCTGTCATATCTACTTTAGCACACTGCATTTGCGATAATATTCATTCAAGACTGGTGATTTGTTTTACTCGTCTATGTGTGAATGTTCAGCCAACGGTTTGTCTTAATATACACAAAAATAGTTAAACGGATAGGCTTGAACTGCAATAAACTAGGCTAATGTTGTATTTTGATATTTTTATTCTTAATTTGAGAACATAGCATACAACTTGATAAGTAACTACACTTCTTTGTAGTTAAATGAGTAACTTCACTTAACGACAAAACCACATGGAAGATGGAATAAAATTAATTTCTTTGAATGTGTGATACATTATTACTGTGGATTTGATTAACAACCATCATAGGATCAAGATTGTTATTTAGGAATAGAAAGATAATTCTTAGTAATTTTCTATGGCTAAGTAAATTGTCCCGTTTAATAGTTTTGAGAAATTCTGATTACACTAATTATGATTTTCTTTTCATTAGAAGACATTTTTTAAAGTAATATTATAAACACATCAAGGTTGTTTTAACTTATATTATTTGGGTTATTGCTGATATTTATACTTAAAATTATGCATATTGTTGAATTAGTGTGGTGACGTTTGTATTACAATATTATTATTTTAAGTATTCCTTACCTATCGCGTAACAATTATTATTCTAAATTATTGAGTAATATGTATTCTTCGTTATAGAAAATAAAATGTATAACATAAATTAAAATGTATTTTTAGATTTATTTCCTCTCATGTTCAGTATATAAAGATCGTTAAATTTTTTCAATTGTGAAGTAGTAATTTTATAGATACTCTGTGCATATTTTGTAATAGAATTATTTATAGTAAATTTAATAACCAATAGAGTGGACAGTGTTTTCTTCCAAAACAATAGATTTAAATATTAGATTAAATCGAGTACCGCAAGCCTCGGATTTGTTCTCTTTTAAATCTTTGATGTTCGTTTAAACAGTTCCACCCCGGTAATTTTTATTCCGCCAATGAGAGCTTTTCCAACAACATTTAAACATTTTTTAATTGTGTTTCCAGTCTCTTGTATGTCCTAAAGAATTCGGTATATTTCTTCGTCCTTAACTATTTCAGATTAGTTGGGTCCTTGTTGTTATTTAGCAACACGTATGGAACACACTGGAATATGCCTTTATAATCGTGTTAAATAAAATGGATGGGTTAATATTATTACAACGTGATAGGTATTGTTTAGCAACCATCATCCCATATAAAACTTTTTCTTCAGTCTTATAATAGTATAATATCCTAATTACATATCATGCGTTTTAACCTTTCATGAACATCTGCAAGTACACTGTATAGAAGACTACTTGAATTAGATAAGTTGTATGACCTACATAGTTTTTGTAAGTGTATAGTATAGTATAGTATAGTATAGTAGATATATATAGTAAAATTTCTTATCAACGGTGTCTCTGGGTTGCTTTTCGAAAGAAGCGTGTTAACAATATTTTTACTGTCATAACTTATATTATGCATTGAAAATTTGCCATTACAAAAAAGAGGCCGATTCCCTCTTAAGTCTTCTTACGTCTATTCCGACGGGCCACTAGCCTAGGAGGAGAACCAATAAATACAAGGTCGATGATACTTACAAGAAGTGCGGTCACACACATATTCTGTATCTGTGGTATCTCTAGCTCAGTTCCAAAGTCTAAAATCTTAGACCGTGCAAGCGATCAGCTCTATCAGTGCTCGTAATTTTTTTAACTTTTTTATACATAGTAGTAAAGCTTAATGCAACGTTTTTAAGTAACTTCGTATTCAATATGTGGACAAAAAGAGGGATCGTTGCACGGAAAGTGAAATGGATATACATACAGGCAGAGAGACGTATAGACATACAGACAGAAACATAAATTAACTGATGAAGAAAAACTTGAAAAAATGTATTTTTTGTATCCTTTCTACAAAAATACTTCGCACCACAGTGATTGAAATCTGAAATCGGAAAATGCTATTTTAATATTATCATGAAGGCACCTTGTATTCAATAGGTATGAACAGTAAATAGTTATAGTCGTGAGTTAGATGTGTGAGAGGACCTAATTCTTCTAACTTCGCCAGTAAAAGGTAAATCACACATTCATTCATTTAAAATGAGAGCTACTAATTTATAATCGGTAAATAATTTTGGAAATATTATTAAATTTTTAAATATACTTTATTCATGCATCTAAGAATCAACAGTGACTGAATGCTGAACATTATAATTATCTCAAAGCTCTTTTAATTAATGGAAGTGGTTCCCCAATAAAAAGAGAGTATACATTTGTTGAGAAAGCCTTTAAGTCCTGTGCGGATCTGGTCAAAGGCATCTGGTTAAAGCCCAAAATCGAATATATAACAGTCCTTATATTAAAATTCTCTAATATGTTTATAGTAAAACTGATCAATACCTTGTTTTAAATATTGTTTATCTTATTAGATTCAACAAATAAAAATGTAAATTACGTAACTTGCCTACTATTTATAATACAATAATTAGCCAAAGTACAGGAGGGTAATCAATTTCAACCCTGCAATAATTATAGAAAGTTACTTAAACTAGTGTGACGACCCTACTAGTGTTAGGACAGAAGTTTGAACATTGCAGACCAGTTATGAAAATAGTTTTAGTCTAAATTTAGTCCTTTACAAGCAGGTGTTAATAATTACATACAGATCAAAGCAAAATGTTTCAAAATTAAATTTAATATTGTTTAATCATCACCCTCTAACCTTTTGGGGAGAGGATCGTTAAGGAAAGTTAACATATCGATAAAATACATGTTTTGCCCTAAAAAACTTTACAATTTAATTTACATGCGCTGTAATGTAGACTACTTGAATTAGATACATCAAAGCGAAAACTTGGAACAAATCTACGCAGGTGTTTTTAGTTGTAGATATACTAATTAGCAATAACAAGAAATATGCAATAGTGTCTCTGGATATTGTGGCCAAACAATAATAATTTATCATACACACAATATTTTAAGACAAGTAACAAAATTTGTTTGTCTCTATAGTATGTATGGGTCAGATAACAAGAATCGGTTTAATGTTAGTGCACAAGCACGTGAAGGTGAAAACCAAAATGAATAGAAACAGGTGAAACACACCTCAGTATTCATATACATATTTGTTGTTTCAATTTCCATAGAAACAACACGTGACAGGTATTTTAATATTTTTTGATAAATTGATAAGTGTTGTTTACAAAAGTCGTTAAACTCACACCACGTTTATTTGGAGTAGCACGAACAGAAACAAGTGAGGTATCCAATAGATCGATAATGACCAGGCCTCTTTTCATAGTTCAATTTAACGTTCAATGTCGTTCTACACGCAGGACGTGGAAACTTTACACCAGGAGTATTATGGCGAAGATCAAGATCAACATAAGGAATTTTAGGCGAGTTACTTTTATTTTTTACAATTCAAAGTTTTTTATCTATTCTTCTTACTTAAACTTCTTACTTAACACTCGGATTTAAACAAGTTTAAATCCGAGTTTTAGGTATTAATAATAACAGAAAGAATTAGTGAAAAAAATTATATTAAGTTATTACGCGTTTAGAATTAACAGGATTCAGAGGATATCATCTTGATCAACAAATAACTTTCGTTTATTTTGTGTGCAAAAAAAGAGCATGAGATTTATGGTTTTAAGTACTTTCAGTACTCTAAGTGTACAGAAAGAATCACCATTCCATTCCAAGTTTCCATTCATTTTCCATACATTGTCCAAATGATATAAATAAATATCCAAATTTAATAAATATCTCATAAAAAGTGTAAAAATTACTTGCAGAATTATTTACTTAAATATGTCTCAAAGATATCACTCAGGCATTTTGTAGTAGTGCAATATTTAAAATAATTTGAAATTAGTGAATTCAGTTTAATTATAATACAAATATATAATAAATATATTTAATCTTTACTTTACACTAATTTTACAAATAATTGATTGTTAACAGTATTTGCTTCCTCTAAGGAATGATATAGTTGTAATTTAAATGTGCAGTCTACATTAAAACAGTTTCTATTTAGTTACAACGCATTTACAATTAAAAGGGTTTTTACACTGAGGGAGATTATCTTGACCAAAAAATAACTTTCGTTTATTTTGCGAGCTAAAAAAGAACTTCAGATTTATGTTTTTAAATCCTTTCAGTACTCTTAGGGTACAGAAAGAATCAGTTTACAATAATAATCTACCCATGGTCCAAGCTACATAATATCTGTTTATACATGTCTGATAAATAGTGTAAAGATTACTTGGAGAATTATTTACTAAAATATGTCTTCGAGATATCACTCAGGCATTTAATAGCAGTGCAATATTGACGATAACTTTAAATAAGCGAATTATAGTTGACTTAGGAATAAAATTCATATCTTAATAACATATAATTGTTTACACTCAATAAAATAATAACTATATTATTCAGATTGGAGGAGAAATATGGTCTGTAATTGTTGATGTAACCAATTAGTTACTAAAACCATCACCAGAGCTCTGAAGTTAACTTCCACCGAGATTCAGAACTAAATTTAATTTCTCCTTTTTCTTCCTTGTCGTAGTACAAACAATTGTTTTTTGTTTTTTAAATTTGTAACATATATTGCAGTTATAAAACATTTGGTTTCGGAATTTAAAATACATTTTTAATAAAATGATCTTTAAAAAATTCCTTTTATAAATATAAAACGTAACTGAGAGTACCCTTGTTCCTATTAGTTAAGAATAAAACAGATAATAACTAGTTTATTTAAAAATGTTAATCGGAATTTTACTACTCGATGAGTTATTGATTATGTTAAGAATCAAGTAATGTCTGATTATTACGGGCAATGCTGCTTAATTACGTAGTAACGGTATTTATTACGAAGTCCCTCATAGAAAGGTGGACGCTAAACTTCTAGTCGAAACGTTAAGAGCCTCTTTGGGCATAAAAATTTCCAGGAACCAAATGTAATCGCTACTAATGTCTTCATTGAAACGCAGCAATATTTTAAAGGTTATTGGGACATTTATATTTTAATTTAAGAACTTTTAACTAATTATAAAAGAGGTGGACATTTTTTATAAGTTTTACAAGCTTAACTATGTTAATATCAACAATTTTTTTTTTTCGATACCTATTTCACCATTAACGACAATAATAAATAATAAATTTTATTATTTTTGTAAACGTATTATTATGTTTCAAAACTTGTTTGGAATATTTTTGTATTGCTGAGAATATGGGATTAAAAAGTTTATTTCATAATTTAAAGGTAACTTCACTTAAAATAAACATCAACTCCGGCTTGTGTACATTGGATTTTACAATATTACAACACGCCCTAAGCCTCATACTTGCTTGCTTTCAAATTCTAGGATAAGAGGGAATTAGTAATTGGTTAATTCCAAAATGAGGTTTCCAAATTTTATGCTTACAGTTGTATCCGCTCTTGAGAATTGTGCGTGTCGTAATTGTTGTCTAATGTTTAGACTAATAACATATTAAGTTGTATAAAAATAATTGATATATTTCGTAGAAAAATTAAGTGGTTTGTTAGGAAAACTAGTACACAAGGAGATTTTATTGTTAACTAAAGTCCAAGGTTAGGTTTTCCAGGAAGTGAAAAGTAACTTTGCCAATGATTTACAACGCAAGCATGACAAGTAAAGGCTCGCCACGGTGAGACCGGCAAACACAGAGACCATAATATAATACTTATTTTCATCGACGGGGAGTTTTGTTCGTGCATGCTCCTTAGCTTACTGCTAGAGTCAATCTCCTAGGAGGGATTTTGTTTAGGCAGGTCCCTTAGCCTACTGCCAGTGTCAGTCTCGACGGGGGTGTTGTTCGGGCAGGCTCCTTAGCTTACTGCTAGAGTCATTCTCCAAGTAGCGATTTTGTTTGGCAGGTCCCTTAGTATCCTGCCAGTGTCAGTCTCGACGGGGAGTTTTGAGCTTACTACTAGAGTCAATCTCCAAGGAGGGATTTTTGTTTAGGAAGGTCCCTTAGCCTACTGCCAGTGTTAGTCTCGACGGGGAGTGTTGTTCGGGCAGGCTCCTTAGCTTACTGCTAGAGTCATTCTCCAAGTAGCGATTTTGTTTGGCAGGTCCCTTAGCCTACTGCCAGTGTCAGTCTGGACGGGGAGTTTTGTTCGGGCAGGCTCCTTAGCTTACTGCTAGAGTCAATCTCCAACGAGGGATTTTGTTTGGCAGGTCCCTTAGCCTACTGCCAGTGTCAGTCTCGACGGGGACTTTTGTTATGGCAGGTCCTTAGCTTACTGCTAGAGTCAATCTCGACGGGGAGTTTTGTTCGGGCAGGCTCCTTAGCTTACTGCTAGAGTCAATCTCCAAAGAGGTATTTTTTTAGGCAGGTCCCCTAGCCTACTGCCAGTGTCAATCTTGTTTACTGTCTTGAGTACACGATGTTCCTAGCGTAGGCGACTTCAACGGATGCCCTATCAGAACGCCAAGGGCCACGATGGTTTCTGGGCGTCGAACTCTACTGAGCAGGACGTACAGCTGTCCGTGGGTAAAACAGTCAGTGCGAAGGTCGACTCCGACCAGATCGATTGTTTGACCTTGGCTGTTACGACCGGATATTTACAGGAGAATACTCCAATATTTTGGTCCGTCTTAAATTTATCTTTAAAGACAGTGCCTTCAAGTAGGAGAGATAAACCCGTTGCTGTTCAACCTGAAATTATTGTCGGCTATGGTTGTATTATTTTTGTATTTGTTTTTTATAAACATGTTTAAAATTTACTAATTTGTAGCGTTTTATATCAGATTCAAGACACGATATTTATATTCTACTAAATAATTTGTTATTCGCTTTAATTAATTTTTAAATGGCTCATACGATTCTTAAATATCAAAAGGTACAGCTTTTTATAAATGCACTATGCTGTAGTCTATAAAAGAAATAATTAAGAATAAAATAGTTTGAAAACGTTTTAAATGCTGTTTATGTAAAAAATTTTAAAACAATATTGGTTTTTACATCCTCAGGTCTTATTAGATAAGATGAGAAATTGCGTTTATTTTATTATATGAGTCCACTCAGGATGATATTCACTAACTGATTAGTTCCAATGTTGAGTTTTTCACCGTTTTCAGGCAATCCTGAAACGAGTAGGCTTACGTCATTCCTGTGAGGACTATTGCTCTTGTTTTTAGTAGCTCATGCGCTAAAAAACAATATTCCCACGTTTTCCCGTTTTACTCTCTTTATTGTATCAACAACTATTTATATTGGAATCGTCATTAACCAAATATTATAATAGTTTTATTCGACTCCATACATTGTTCTGTTTAAGAATTTGTAAAACCAACAGCCGTATGATAAACAGTTAAATAATACAACCAATTTCGAATCATATATAACTTGCAGGTAAATGATTCAGTTCCAAATAACTCTTATTCCCTTGAACATGAAATACATTATTACCTAGATTTCCAGCTACCTTTTTATCAGGTGTCACATGAATCCGTTCAGTTAATTACTTCATCCAATGGATAGCACCAATATTATTATGGTATGAAGGATCATTACACAAACCTTTATATGATATTTTGGAAATAAAGAAACTAGTAAATTTTCTTGTAAAACAATGGTTTCCAAGTAAGCCCCTGTAAAATATGGATTATTCATATATTCAACTATAATTCTTTTCCACTTCAAATCATCACCATATATGTTGCCAATATGCTAATGTTAATTGCATAGTGTGTTATCAGCACACTTATGTACACAGGGTGCTGATACTAATACAATACTAAACGTAATACCCCGCCTACATTCCAAATATAAAAAGCAACATAGAAAATATATAAAGGCCGTGAAACTCTATAAAAGTACCTTAATGTACCTCTTTTCATGTTTAATGGAATGTGAGTAATACCCGTGGGTCCAAATATTGAAAAGAATGGCGAAAATTAGACTTATTTACCTTGGTTAGTCTAAAATTATTTCAATTTACATAAATGTTATAATAAAAAATCTTAGGACTTTTTACACAAAAAGATGTTAAGTAGGTTTAATATATATTACTTTGTAGAGGGGAAAGGAACTTTCCCTTTTTTAAATTGTTTACATGTTACGTCAAAAGATTTTTTGGGTGGTTCTTAATTTGTCTTCAAATACTTATATGTACCGCCCCAATATGTTATACGATATTGCAATCGAGAGTGTATCAAGGCAAAATAGAGGAACGTAATAGAACAATATTACTAAAATATATGAAAAAGTCAAAAGTTCTAATAGAAGATCTTAATTTTGTATTCCGACCATTATTATGTTTTTCAAAATTCCTTTTTTTTAATAATCCTCAGATATTAAACAAATATATGCTATAAAAAAGTTCTGATTGACATGTAAAATATATGAATCAATATTTTTAATGTAAAGAATAATTGGAACGGCAGATTTCTGTTACACTAAAGTTAGATTGAGCCTCTGCCCAAATCACTAAGACCACACTCTGTAAAACTGTTAAGCTATTGGAATGGCATGCTTTTGTAAACATCCTTATTCTCTGTGAGTATTTTAGCCTGTAGCATCTTCCCATAACTAGAATCTGTAGCCTCTCGGGAACACTAACCTCTACCTCTCCAGTCTATGGCATCAACATAACTTTCGAATATTCAATTTGATCTATAGAATATCCCAGCCTCTGGAATCATCTGACTTAAGAAAAACTCAGCTTCTATTATAGGTATTGTCATTGTTAAGAAACTCCCAAAATAAAAAGCTCCCAAAATATGAGAGGCGTGAACTGGGACAGTTTAAGACCTAAGAAAATTGTAACCTATCGAAAGTCCTAGTATATAAGAAATCATAAAAATTTATATTTATAATAGTAACCATTATCCAATAAAAATTTTCACATTGGGAGCCTTTAGTAGTTGATGCTCTGTCCTCCATTGACTTACAATCTCAGAGATAAGAAAGTTCTCGATCTTTTTAAAATATGACCCTTTCATCGGATTTTTCAGACATGCAAATCTGTTAAGACATATTTTTTCTAACGGTTGTAAACTCAAAATATAATATAAACTTCATTATAAGGAAATTATAATTTATCCGTTTCAATAAATTTACATCTTTAAGATCTTTGACACATACAGGAGGTTTTGTAGGAAAACAATTGAGCTAATTTAGCCAATTCTCTCTAATACACAAGATTATGTAAAGTAAAAAACTGTTCAATATTGTGAGTTAAGCATGTACATAATTACATTAGTGCTTTTTACTTGTAATAAGATTTTTAATTTTTAATAGCTATAATCTTGTAAGGAAATTGAAAATTCATCTGTATTTTATACTACTTGAATAATGTCATATCATATTTATGGAACATACGGAGGATGTTTTATGCGAATGAACGACAGCGTAAATGACATACCAAACACTCTCCTTAGATATTTTATACCATACAACATATATTACCGTGTTAGGTATACGGACAAAAAATCCTTAAAATTATGTTTTATTCCAAGTTTGTCTGCTCGGAATATACGTATTTATAATCATGTAATAAAAATTTATAACGTTTTCTGTATTTTTAATGTTGATAAAAGACGTGATCTTAAAAGTAAGTAGTTTAATACAGCAATAAAAGAAGCGAAACAGCTAAAAAAATACCCAAAAGTAATATTTATTAAAATTGTAGATTTCCATAGAAACCACAAGTAAAACTTTTGAAATTTCTTTAGTTTGTTGGACAGTTCTGTTTCCTCGTTCAAAAGTAGTTTAACTCTAAGTAAGTCGGAGAACCACCATCAAGACCAGGATGCGGTGCCTAGGAGTAGGACCAGGACATACAAGGATGAGTTATTTTATTTACTTTTATTATTTAGAAATCACAATATCCACACTCATTATCTATCGTTACACAAAGCAGTTTATATCATATTGTTAGCGAGTATTAATCATAACAAAAACACTGGAACAGTTCATATGTAATGATAACGTGATCACAAATTATACATATCATCATTTAATATATATATATATATATATATATATATATATATATATATATATATATATATATAACTTAATATTTAATTTAAATAATTATTTCAGATTCCTTTCTTTTTTGTGTGCTATAGTTATAGTAATTAACAAATTCCCTTTGTTATTTTTGCGTAGAAGCAGCAAAACTTTTGTTTTAGGCTATTTTTATCATTCTGTACCCAAAGCGTACAGGGGGAAACAGTTTATATTTTTTTTCCAAGGAACTGAATCATATAAGCACTTTTTCTATATTACCATATACACCATAACCTAAGACAGAAATCAAATTTAAATTATATTTTAAACACATATTTGTCTTTATAATATGTACTAACAATCACATAACAAGAAAACTCGGTTTAATGTCAGTACTAGTGATGGCGTAAAGAAGCAATGTTGATAAGAGAAAATTAAAGTAAACATATGAAAAGTACGTACAAAAAACTGTTTAATATCTCTGGAAACATCAAGGGATAGGTAATTTATTGACTTGTTTTTAGATAACTCTACATATTTGTGTTCAGTATCCATTCAACGCGTAGCACGTAAGAGAAACATTAGCTAGAATAAGATGCGATGGCCAGTTCCAGAACCAGGCCTACATGATGAGTTACTTTTATAATTTAGAGATCTAAGTTGTTCTTCATAGTATCTCTCGTTACCCAAAGCAAATTACATCCTAGTTCTAGCAAGTATTAATTACAGCACAAAACACAGGAATAGTTCAAATGTAATGATAATTGAAGTAAATTCTATTTTATTCATTTTGCATATGTTTTAATTTCGTGGTTTTCGCTTTTCTTAGAAATTATTTAATCAATGAAATATTTTGTAATCTTTGTGTAAATGCAGAAAGGACCTTGTTTTGGGCTGTCTTTAATTCTGTCTGTACCCAAAGTGTGCAGAAAAAATCAATTCAGAACTTAGTAATCCTATGTACCAATCTCACTTACACTTTGTATTCGCTCATATATATCTGCTAAATATTTTAAAACTTATAAGGAGAAATATTTCCTAAATTATTTATAATTGACATTTTTCTGGCAATTATTCAGTTGGATAAATATTCATCTTGAGTAGAAAACAGTTTATGCTAAGTTTTTATGTATGAAACCACTAACTGAATTATGTTTATTTATTGTATTTAATAATTTGTTTCAACAGTAATAATCATTTTTGAGATAAATATGGTCTGTGATGTTCAAGTGATTCAATTAGTTACAGACTTTATCACAAGATGTATCTTTCACACTATAATAATTAAGATATAGTCAATTAAAGTAATGAACTAATATAAATACCTTATTACATTTCAATGTCACTTTCAAAATTATACTTTCTACAAACTAGAATGAGACGTTGTGCTGAAAAACGCCTCAGCTAAAAATGAGCACTCTGCAGAATTAAACCATTACCAAAGTGATTTTAGTCAACATCTTGGTTAACAATAAGATTTAAATAACGGTAGTAATTAATCTCCAGAAATCGCCAGAGAATTAATATTTATTTTTTGTAGGTTCACTAAGTCAACATTTAAGGTCGATAGTTTTTACGCAATTTTAGGTGTACGATTACTTGAACATAAAAACTTGTACATGCGACGAGTAAAGGTGGTATTTAGATTTGAAAAAATTAAATGAAAATCTTTGTTTGCAAATTAAAGGTTATGAACGGTTTCGAGTACTGTATTTTTCTATTTCGGGGATACGCATCCTTAGGAATACATTATGTAAAATGTAAATTGCATTGAGCATGTATTTATCGAAAGAGACTGTTCTTATATAACTATTTAAAACAAGAACACTCCTCAGTTTAGATATACTCAGAGACCCTCCAGTCATTAAACCTGTATTATTTCACAATGACTTTAATTACAAGGAGGTAGGAGTACGCCACAACACCTATTACAAAAGCTTCACTGAAATTGCATGCACAATTTAAAGTATACGGCTCATTTTATTATTGAGATATCTGGAAGACTTTTTTATCCTCCAGCAGACAAAAAAGAAACTTTTTCAGCCTACTGAGTAAAAGGATTTGGTAACGCTCAGACGAATTCTCTTGATGGAAATGCACCACTATAGAACTCGTTCTTCTCTACGGAAAAACTATTTATAAAAGGTTTTATTCATTCAATTCTACAGGATCATCCTTTTCGAGATAACAACCAGATACATATAACTGTTCCCATTGAGTTAAGTTTTACAGCTGGGTTTTAATAATAACAGTTACGGTCAGTTAGTAGGGTTACGAGTAACTACTACTTAAAATTGCGCTAAAATATAGTCTTGTCTCATTGTATAAAAACACTTTTTCCTATTATTCTCCCATTTTTCTTTATAAATACGCTGCATGTATTGATATTTCAAATATCAAGATCTCGTATCATTGTATTTAGCAAATTTACTAAATTATTTATTCTACTTCGTTCTCATTACAATTACAGTTCCACATAAGACGAATGTGAAACATTTACAAAAGCTTAGCCATAACCAATGTAGCGACATGAACTATCATCGGTATGTTGCCTATAATACAATTTTGCATATATTCCTTCAAAATGTTAAGCTAAAAGGTCATAACCTCTGCAAGATATGATGCGGATGGACTGAGAGATGGACAGAGACAATGGGATAGAAAGATAGACAAATAGAGAGACATTACATTTTTCAGCATCACGAATGATACGATTCGTTAACGCTAATCCTGTAATCGAAGAAGAAATCGAATAAACTACTGGAATGTAATGAATTCATACGTTTTCTTGTTAAAATGTACTGATGTACAAGAAATCATAAATAGAAAAAATATAAATTAGGAAGTTAATTCCGATAACGTTCAAAACTCTAGCCTGCTAACTAGGCGTATCCACAACAGTGCTACCGGCGAATCAAATTCTTCTTAGAGGGACAGGCGGCTTCTAGCCGGACAAGACTGAGCAATAACAGGTTTGTGATGCCTTTAGATGTCCTCGGCCGCACGCGCGCTACACTGAAGGAATCAGCGTGCCTTCCCTGGCCGAAAGGCCTGGGTAGTCCGTCGAACCTCCGTGCTAGGTATTAGGGCTTGCAATAGTTCCCCGTGAACGAAGGATTCCCAGTAAGCGCGAGCCTAAAATGTTGCACTCATCATAAACCTGGAAGAGTTTAAATGTTTCCTACTTACCCTTTCATATGATAACATTCAAAAATATGATAACAACATATTCTGTAAAATGTAACCTAATACTTCTGTGATCACGGTTAAATCTATGAAACAGGTACCAAACTAAAACATTTATATAACTTTAAATTGTTCTGATAGATCACTCACTGTAGGTAACAAGTTGTTCAAGGTTTATTAATATCAGACACGTAAGTTTTTGTATAAGATGATATAATTTTGAGTTGAAGTCCAATGAATTTAGCATAATTAGATAAATTAACATGGAAATGCATGTTGTGATTTATCAGCGCCTGATCTGTGAGTTCCGTGCTGCTTGTGTTAGTTAATATGTTAATTAATACTTTCTACCTGTATCATTAAAACAACATATATTGTTATAGTTCGATTAGTCTAATTTTGATAAAATAGATAAATGTAACATGTTGAATAACCCTGACCCCAAGAATCTTCACATGTGTGGTTAGGGATGTGCCGCTTCTGGACATCCATAAGGTTGGCGAGATTTAAGTGACACATCGATTTTTGTTGTGCCTAGTGGTAAGTTCAGCTGGAAGGTATAAAACAGCCAGAAGTAATCCCTGCTGGGTTGTAAATATAATATAACTTATATAAAGGAATATCGTTTTTGATACAGAAATATTAAATGTCTCTACCATGATACGTATAATAATGTAGAATAATAATTAGTTAAAGTCCAGGAGAGTAACCAATGTCAACTTATACGATGAGTATAGAAAGTTAATTAAACCAGTACGACAACCTTACTAGTGTTAGGACAGAGGTTTGAACATTGCAGACTGGTTATGAAAATATATGATTTAGCAATGACGTGACATATCGAGTATTGTGCCTGGATATTGGATCTAAATTATGAAAATTTATCACGTTGACATTAATGTAAGATGAGTTACAAAACATGTTTGTCTCTATAGTATGTATGTGTTCAGGTAACCTGATAACAAAAAACTATTTCCTGTTAATAGTGTCATGACGTAAACAAGCAAGTGAAGGGGAAAAAGTATAAAAAAGAAACAGATGAAACACACAGCAGCAGTGGACATCTTATATCTTTTAAATATCCATAGATAAAAAAGAACATGCATTACCAAGATTTTGATAAATTCAATACTGTTATTTAAAAACTTCGTTGAACTCATGCCACATTAGGTTGGAGAAGCACGACCAGGAACAAGTGCAATGGCCAAGAGCTCGAAAAAAGCCAGGACCTTTTAATTGTTCCATTTAACGTTCTAAATCGTTCAACACGCAGGACGTGGAAAATATACATCCGGAGTAAGCTGGCGAAGACAAGGATCGAGACAGGGACTTATAGATGAGTTACTTTTCTTCTTTAAAAGTTTTTTTCTATGTTTATTCTTCTTAATGAAAGTAATTTACATCTTTCTAAAAAGCGCATCTAGCAAAAACAGTGAAACAGTTCCAATTTAATTATTAATTTAATTAACGGGTTTGCAGTTAAAAGGATTACAGTTTTAATTGAATTTTACAATAAGTTTATTTCCTAGTTACATCTTACTTTCGTATGTTTTGTGGACGAACTGAAAGAATTTGTGATCTATGGTTTTAAATCCCTTCAGCACTCGAAGTGTGCAGAAAGAATCAGTTTACAACTATCTTCTTCTGAACCTCCAATTGTGTTAAGATCCATTCTCTAATATTTTATAAAATGTGTAAAGATTACCAAAAGAATTATTTACTTAAATGTGTCTGAGAGAAATCTTTCAAAAGCAGTGAAACAGTTTCAGTATAATTATAACGCATTTGCAGCTGAAAGGATTATAATGTTTAATGAATTTCACAATAAGTTTATTTTCTTGTTTTATCTTGACCTACAAAACAACTTTCATATGTTTTGTGGATGAACTGAAATAACTTTTAATATATGGTTTTACATCCCTTCAGTACTCTTAAGTGTACAGAAAGAATCAGTTTACAACTATGTTTTCTAAAACCTCCAAATGTTCAAGTCAAGTCAAGTCGGCTGTGACTGTGGGGGGGGGGGGGGTGGATCCCACACATCTCTCAAGGCCTCTGCCGGTTAGGCCTTTGCCTTGTGTCTCGAGGGTCATTGCCCTACTAGCTATCGCTATCTGTCAGTGGGGTGAAGTGTTCGTGGTGCAGTCTATGTCATCAGTCATCCATGGGAAGACGCTCCAAGAGAGATACAATTAGGGAATTTGTGTCGGGTGTTTTGTAAGTGTAATGTTGTATTAATGAACGATGTGAATGGAATGTAATGAAACGAATTAAGGAAGAGAAGGAATTAAGGAATGAAGTGGAAAGGTGAGGAAGCAAATGGCGCGCCCAACCAACAGTTGTCATTACTCGGCTTGTTCTATAGTCATTACACTATGGCCACTCGTGTAAAGACTTGTCCCCAACCACTGAACGACAACCATGTCTTCCTCAATAAAAAGCGCGCCTGAAGCTCTGGGATTTGAACCCAGAACCTCAGGCTTTGAAGGCAAGCGTTCTTACCAACTGAGCTACGGAGAGTCTCGAAAGTTATAAGCTATAATATATCTGCTATATAAGTTGTTCAATAATTAGGAGTGCTAGTTTACAAATTTATTAATAATTTTATATTTTCAAAAACCACTCAACCGATTTTAATGAAATTTGGTACACATATAGTAAATATTTAACTCTTTCGACTTAACTTATCCATAAGGGTGAAATCATCCCCTATTTCTTAATATTCATAAAAAAATAAAAAGAATTATCAGAAAAATCTGAAACTTCAAAAACAAGCGAGTTCAACTTAAAATTTCATGAAAATAACACAAAATTTTCAAAAACTACCCCAATCATCCCTTATCTTAAAACTCTTATATCTCGAGAAACTATTGGAGCTTTTTTGCTGAAATTTGGTATATAGGATCAGTAAATATTAAAGTATTTTTTAAAATCATAACTTCCGGTCCAACCCTTAAGATGACCTTGGAATAGTTTTTTGTTAATATCATCCCCATTTTTTAAGATATTCTTTTGAAATTAAAAATGAATACTTATATCAATGTCTTTAAACAATTCTGTAAAGTTTTAAAATTATCCGATGAATAATAGTGAAAATAACGTGATTTTTACTGAATTTCTCTAATATCGTTTCTTAATCACATCATAGGCTAAAAATTTCTCAGAAACCACAACCACATAACAAATCGCGTTTGTAACAGCATTTTGAAAATCCATATTGATAATTATATCGTTCTTTGAACCAGAAATATTTGTCAAACTCTTTGTTGTATCAATGACATAAATAGGTCTATTCGCTAAAAAATTTCTTTAGGATTGTAATACATTTCCTTATTATTACAGTAAACTATCTTTAAAATCTTGATACATCTGATACATGATTCTGAAAAGACCTCCGGAAATGTTTAAATTTTGTAATTCATCTGGATAATAAGAAACCGTTCAATTTTACTCTGATATTTTTTACATCCAAACTATCAAACTTTGAAGGATTTTTTTCTTGATTATTCTGTCTATCTGTTTGAAAACCGATGATAACGAACTTGGGATTGAAGATATTTCTATAAATATTTGTGATATCGAACGAATAAGTTGTTCCGGAAATACCTTTTTGTTCAATACATTGCCAATCTAGAAAATTAAACATAATGTTTTGACTTTTTTGTAATTTCATCAATCAACCTAATTTTACTCGTGGTTTTATAATCAATCATTGGAACTCTAATAAAAAAATCTGGTAATTGTAATTTTGCCATCAACTGGCATATCATTTCCAGTTTTTGTTTTTAATATCGCATCATCGTCTTCTGCCCTTATAAAACTTAGATAAAATCCTCCTTTATAGATCGGAATAGTAACATTTTCAAAAAATCCTAATCCAAAATGAGATAAATTTCCAGCTGCTTCAAAAACACCAAATTTAAAATCTGATTCAAAGCCATTAGAAGTTTGAGAAATAACATCACTTTTTGAATACGAAATAGTTCCTTTAATTGTGCTTAATTGGCCACAGTTTTCGACTTCTTCTATCAATTTATTGTGTTTTTCTTACTTCAATCTTAGAAAATAAAAACGGTATAAAATTATCGATTAATCTAACATTATCAGTTCCAAGATATGCTTGACCATCTTGTTTTGTTAAAGTTCCAGAAATATAAAACTGGAAGTTAGACGAGCAAAAGTTATCTCCAAAATCAATATTAAACTCAGTTCTTTTATTCGGTTCATTCAAATGTTGTTTTACTAATTGGATAGAAATTTTTAAACTCCGCCCTTTCAATATCACTAGCATATTTTCTGTAGTCCGCCATTTAATAAGAGAAAATTTAGAAATTTTAAACATCGTGTATCATTTTTTCATCGATCTAATGTACGTTTTTATAAGAAAAGATATAAATTTTAGTAAAATAATTAAAAAGATTAGAGTCATTTTTAATGATCTACTTCGTCATATTCAGGAATTCTCTTCCTTAAATTTTGCGATCTCGGTCACATATTTCAATAAAAATTTGCACAGGATAGTAACCGCTATCTATATATATTGTTCCAATCAACTGTATCTTTATTTTCATCCAAAAACTTTATACTCAAGTGTTGATAGAGACAAAAGAACAGACATATGATCTTTTAATTGATAATGTAATATTTTCTTGAATGAACTCTGATGATAAAGTTTGATATTTAGCAATTGTTTTATACCAATTCAATTTGTTTACGTATAATCTCATCATATCTTCGGATAATTCATATTTTTGAGAAAATGTCATCCCAATGTTCTTTTTTCAAATCTCTTTCGTGTTTGCATTATAAAAAGATCGAAAGCACTGTAATGTCCCGCCATCTCTATTTATTAAGAAAAAATTTCAAAATCAAGTTTTTATAAATTGGCTCTTTTTAGTGTTACTATTCAGCACATTTTTCAGATATTCTCTTAACTCCATTGATGTTTGCATAGTATTTTATATCATTTGTTGCAGTTTTTTCTTTACTGCAAACAAATTCGTTACGAATTTAGCGTTGCAAAAAATTCGTAACGAGTTTAAATTAGTCGTAGGTTTTTCATTTAAGATATAAAAAATAATAATTATTTTTGGTTTAATTGATAGATTTCAAAACATTAAAAACCATACCAAACAGTTGTAACCTAAAATTTGTTCTTGAAAATTTAAACTCATTCTATTAGTTACAGAAATTCATGCCAGAGCTCTTTCATATTACAAGAGATAATAACGGACCAGTTTAACTTATTCAATATTAGGAATGCATAACTAGATTTCTAAAACTAAATTTTAATATTAAAAATTTCACTTTGGAAATGATAAAAATGAAATTTCTGTTTCATGACGAAATAAATAATAAGTTGTTTTGGAGAAATAATGCGTCAGCTAAACTAAATCGAGAGGGCACCCTACCGGAGAGAACCATTGCCTGAATAACCGAAGCACACATTTCCTTTAGCAATTTGTGTTATACAAAAGCATCAGGTACATATTAAAATCCAACAATCCAAAAGGCAGAGCTCCCAGTGATACACACCATCCTCTCCCAAACCCCAAAAAGTTCACACGAGCAAGTCATCAGTATCAAAATGATGCTGATAGTCTTCTTTGACGTTAGAGGAATCGTCCATTTTGAGTTTTTACCGCAAGGAAAAAACTGTCGGACGCAGTCTTTTATCTGGAGGTGCTTGAGGCTGAAACGCCGGATTGCCTGCATCAGGCCTAATAATAAAGTTAGTATCTTCAAAGTCTACCTAGAACATTCCCCCAGCCATACGGCCGTTCGTCGTTACCCCTACTCTACCCAGAAACAAGACCCCCTTAGATAGCTCCGTGTGATATTTTTGTGTTCCACCGACTGAAGAGAGAGCTGAAGGGAAAGCACTGGGATCCAGTGGGGAACATCCAAGCTGAAGTTTTTAGGTTCCTGAGATTCATTCTAGTCGATAATTTCCAAGAATACATTTCAGACATGGTACAATTGTCTACGTGTATTGATGATAGTAGGGAGCCTATTTTGAAGTGTGTTGACCATTTGTACCAATCGGATGAAATAAATTAAGTTTTTCCAGAAAAATTCTCATTATTTTGCATAACGCACCATGTATCCTCACGTGTCTTCAGGTGTATAACTTACTGAAAGCACTAAGATGTTGACTGACACGATCCAAAAAGCACAATGGAGCACCTAGTCTTTCATAACGCTGATATGGTGGAAAGGGCTGATTCACGATGTATGTTTGAGTTTAGTTCCAGTTCACCATCCTCTTAATGAACTATCTAAAATCTGATGCTGTTGCAGACTTCTTAAATCTGAGTCGTGGTCTGTCTGAAGGGATCTAAAAATTAGTTAGCGATTAAATGAGTGAAAAAGTTCGAAATGAGCTCCAAAAATCGATTCGTCATCAGAGACACTCAAACGACAAAAAATATTGCCAATAAATGTTAAGAGGTATTCTAGTTGTCTTATCAGTGGCACAATGTAGTGTAAAAATCCAAAGCTCGGTTGAGCAACCGAGTGTTTCTACACATAACACAGGTATGGTGGGAAGATCTGATTCAATGTTCATGTAAAATTTAGCTTGCAGTTTAACTTCCCCTTTCATTTAATCGCCTGAAACTAGAGACCTGAAATCTGGAGACATGTTCGTCTAAAGGGATCGAAAAACAGTCGGCCTACGATAACGAAAAAGGTTTAAAACGAAACCCCCGCCATCGTTTCGACACTTAAAATTTCACAGCCTTCCTTACTGAATCATCCATCCTCACCATAGCTGTGTTATGTGTGGGAGAATTAGTTGCAACTAAGATTTTGTTGTGTGGAAGACTTTTGATTTCAGTTGACTGCACGTAAGAGGAAGGTGAACTGGTGCTATACTCAAGACTTACTTAGTATTAATTAGTCCCTTCCCAACAAAGCTGCTCTACTGTGTTTGATATTAGTGCATGGCAATCGATTGGAGTTACTGAGCGTTACCGAATATTATTGGTTCTTATTGATAACCATGACATAAACAATAAAATAGGTGAATTATTAAACATCTCAACAAGCTGTGTACTATCATGTGAGGTTTTTATAGATAACTTATTCATGTGTAAAAAAGAAAATAATAAATATATTCAGGTAAATGTTAAAAGTTAACGGCAATATATGAATGCATTGCAAACTTACGTTGTAGTACCCTAGCTTGCTTATCAGAAATTGTTATTAGAGTACTGCTATAAAAACCTTGCATGACGTTTTCTTACATAGACAACAAAAATGAATTATGTGATGGTGCTCACCTATTTTTCGCTATATGGTGCTCACGGATAACTCTGAGCTGCAATCAGAGTTATCCGTGAATTCATCCAAAGCAATTGAAAAACATTTCAAAACTTTTCACAGGCTAACATTGATTAATTGATTGTAGACGTCTTTGCTGATATCATCGGTTCGGCGAGTCATGATGTTACGAGACAGACTAATAGAGCCAAACCAATGAAAGTATGTCATGACAAAGCTCCTTAACAGCTTTAAAAAATACAAATTTTGACTATTTCACCATCACTAAAAGGTTTACCTTCCTTAGCTAAAATGTGAGCAATTTTGTAGCTTGCTCTTACAAACAGACTCATTTTCATCATTACGTTTAGTAAATATATTTCTCTGTGATGACAAAGATGGCTTTCATAGCATCTAATTTTTCTATTCTAAGTTTACCTGAAAGCTGAGCATATTTACTTTGTCCGTGTTTCGTGTCAAAATGCCTTCTGATGTTGTACTCCGTTAAATACCGCTATTGATTCGTTACAAAATAAGGCACATGGCACTGTTTCTGTTATTCACAACAAAATATTGCTCACTCCACTTCTCATTAAAAATACGACACTCATTGTCAATCTTCCTCTTTTTGGTACTACAAATTGCGATATAATGTTTTTAAATAATTCGCACTATTATTAAAATTCAACTGCTGCAGTATTCCAACACGTAAAGACTGATACCACAAAACACTCTTGTCTGCATAGAGACACATGGGCCAGTAGCACTAGGCACTAGGATTTGCAGGGGTGGGGTGGAGAGGTAGTGGAAATAAACAATTTTATCAAGTGGCGAGTGGTGAACCTTGAGTTGGGTAGGGTTACGTTCGCCCGCACCGCGCGCTGTGCCGTGCTTTACGCGCGCTCTATTCGCCAGCCGGCAGCCACCACCGTTAGTCAGTGAAATCTGTCTGCAAAATACTTTACTTCTTTTTAACACTCATACTCCACCAAATGAATACGGCTCGTTCTACGGGGAGGCGGAACAAAAAAAATATTTTTTTTTTCAAACTTTTTTTATTATATTTTATTAAAATATACATTTTTCCGAGTTCATTGATATATAATACACCTGGGTTATCTAAATATTTCATTACAAAATAAATCCTTGAACTTTTGTTGCAGGGTCAGTTTTTACTAGAATATTTTCGCTTTGCATACATACGTATATCTACCCATCATTTCTGTTGCTATTTAATTTTGCTTCATTTGGCAACACTGAATATAGAAAAACTGCTTACTGTCTTCTGTTGCTAGGGAATAAATATTGTAAACATAACCTGTTTGTTTGTTATTGTTTATGGACGTTATTAGTTTCTGTGAAAGTTTTTACTAACGTTTGTGATTCTTACAGTTTCGTTTATTGGTTGTATTATTTATTCATAATGCCTAGACCTACTTATTAAAACAACTAAAAGCAGGAAAGGAGTTGGTGGACGTGGAAAAAAGAAGGTAGTACAAGGTGTACCTGTACATTCATCTGCTAGTGTTTCTGAGAAATTTCCCGTTTCAGATTTCAATCACTGGACGCATGGTGTGGTATATGTGTGTAAAATGGTAAAATGATTCATACACTAAGATTACTTTCCGATGGTTTTCCTTGCAGCAATGAAACTGAACAATTCGCACTGGGCAAACTGCTTTAACCGTATTAGTTCATTTTAGCTTCTGTCCATATGTTTTGTATGTCTCTCTGTCTGTATATATATCCGTCCAGCTTTAACTATAACTATATGTCTCTCTGTCCACGCCTAAAAAACGAAGGTGACGTACAGACAAACTTTGCATTAAGCTTCACTATTATGTAAAAAAAAAAAATAATAACACCCACTGATAGAGCTGATCGCCTCACGTTCCAAGATTTTAGGATCTTAGCTAGAGATACTATACATTCAAAATAAGTGTGTAACCGCACTTATTGTCAGTATAATCGACCTTCAATTTTTTATTCACCTCTTTATTCTGTATGTTAAGACCTTCGCACAGGCCTGTGGGCCCATGGGAATAGGAGTAACAATCCTTAAGAGGGAATCAGCCTTTCTTGTAATGACAAAGTTTCAAATGCATGGCATAAGTTTATTACAGTATAAAGATCCAGAGTAAAACATGTTGGCTACCAGAAGTTAAGAGCTCAGTGCGTTGTACTTGCTATGGCACTGCGCCGCACGGCCTGGTAGCAAAAGCGTTAAAGTTTAATTTAATGTTTTTTTTTTTATAAAACTATAGTCCTTGAAATGCCTTTTTATAGTTTAATAGAGGATTATAAACTTTAACATAGCTTTTATAATTGACAATTCAGTTGAAGTTACAGTGGCCAAGTAAAATATTATAAACATTTGAAATATCTCACAAACTTTTCAAAAACACCATACCTCGTTAACATTGTCCATAAAATCAACAGAGAATATTAATTTATGGATATTTCAATAACAATATAAATAGTCAAACAAGTAAAAATATCATCAAAGGTAACCACTACTCGTTCATTATACGATGTATTATTTAATTTATTACGTATCTCATTTGTTTGAATCAAACAATCCAATATCAAAGGACACATTTCGGCAAATGTACACGAGATTCAGTCGGCGTGTTTCGTAAGTAATGGAACGTCCATAAACTGATAGTACTGTTCAGCTATATTTAACGTAATAAAAAACTATTAAAACGACACTAATAATTATTCCCAAATCCCGTTTTCATCATTTTTTGAAGTAAATGAGAAGACCTTTCTACATCTTCGGGGGTTTTCAATGGGAGAATAAAATTTG